>NW_024000236.1:0-1378 GCF_014805625.2 Glossina fuscipes
ACTGCTCGAGCCATATGAGTTTAATTATTGTCATTGAAGTGAATAGTCGTGTTGGTGTTTTTTTGTATTATGAAATAATATCTTGGGATATAAGTTTCAAAATTACATAATAACAATAAGTAGACGAATATTATGTAAGTATTTTTAATTTATATATGTGAACTTTTCATAATATTCAATGGTTTCAGGTCAGTTTCGAAGCATATAGTTCTTGAAGGGCTGTTGCTTTCAGCACCATCCCGAAATAGTCGAAAATAATCTTAACATTGTTCCTTGCCTCGCAATGAATATCATAGTATATCTTTTTACATCGATCGATTTGATTTCTGTATGTTTCCACCAACCACGTATCTAACGGATATCTATTGTACTGTCACTTAAAAATATTTGAATGGCAAAGATACGTAATGGTTTAAAACACGAGGAGCCAAACGTTACTTTGATGCTCATTTTATTGACCTTCTAAGTAGAATCTCTAGACTAAACGTTTTTGAGGGGAGTGAGTTCTCCTAAAATTGCTTGTGCGTTTAGTAATTCTAAGTGTAAGTATGTCATTATATTCCAGGAGTTTATATCAATCCCAGTGTCTAAGGTCAGAAGTAAATCACAGGTGTATATTTTACTTAACGTTAACAACGAGTAACATTCTGAGATTTCTGTTAAACTTATTCTTTACCAATCACAGTTAGTCTAATACAAGAATTTGTCGAAACAGGAATACGTAAAAATATTTTAAATCTACTTAACAATCTCACAACTCTTTTTTTGATATCCTTTCGCATATGCGGGTTGGACATCGATCCCGGACAAGTAAAATCGACTGCCATAACTTTCATTTTATGGTTGCAAATCTTATGAACATATAAAAAACATATACGAATATGTAGATTACTTTGCACCATGCCATTTAAACTATGCTTTCCTTTGTGGTTGACGGAAAGACCTTCATCTTGTGCGAACTTTTGAAACTAAATGTGAGTGCACTGTATACATCCAATCACTTCATCAATTGCTGGGATTCTTTCAATTGTCGATTATTATGCATAAAAAAAATGTAATATTATTTACCGCCCGGTGTGCCACATACCCCATAAAATCACACCATTATGCCGGCACTCATGCCCTGCCGTACTAATTTTGGATTGTATTTCCGATACAACACTGAAAACGTACTCCTTGGTTCGCTTTCTAAGAAATAGCCACCACTATCCAGCTGCTTCTAGCGTCCAGAAACTAACAATATCGAAAGCGTGGCTGCTTGTTTGCACTACGTATGTTAAAGCTCCTTTTGAAACTTGAAACTTTTGCAGCATCATATATATATATATATGTATGTATATCTGTATATATACGTCCGTTCTTCTCAAAGGTATTAAAG
>NW_024000237.1:0-1137 GCF_014805625.2 Glossina fuscipes
TCCCGTAATAAAACCGTGAAAATTTATGCTTAATTTCTATTATTATATATGCTTATGTCTTATTTTATGGAAACATGTTTCCTGAATTCTACCGATTTTTTGACAACAAAGATTTCTTCCTCATTTGTAGCCGCCTTAAGGTTTTGAAACTTCGCGCAATAAAAACTTGAAAACTGATAAATTATTTTTATTATTATTTATGCTTTACGACTTTTTCAATGACACATATGTTTCCTGAATTGTTCCGCGTTTTTGAAAAAAAGTTTTCTTTTATATTTGTAGCCGCTTTAAGGGTGTGATATTTCCCGTAATAAAATCGTGAAAACTGATGCATTATTTTTATTATTATGTATGCGTTACATCTTATTTCATTGAAACATGTTTTCTGAATTCTACCGATTTTTTGACAACAAAGATTTCTTCCTCATTCGTAGCCGCCTTAAGGGTCTAACACTTCCCGCAATAAAAACTTGAAAACTTTTACTACATTTTTATTATTTATTATGAATGATTTCTAATTTTAATGGCACATATGTTTTCTGAATTGTTCCGCGTTTTTGAAAAAAGTTTTCTTTTATATTTGTAGCCGCTTTAAGGGTCTGATTTTTCTCGTAATAAAACCGTGAAAACTTATGCATTATTTTATTATTATATATGCGTTATGTCTTATTTCATTAAAACATGTTTTCTGAATTCTACCGTTTTTATCACAACAAAGATTTCTTCCTCATCCGTAGCCGCCTTAAGGTTCTGACACTTCCCGCCATAAAAACTTGAAAACTTATGCATTATTTTTATTATTAATTATGCTTTACGACTTTTTCAATGACACATATGTTTTCTGAATTGTACCGCGTTTTGGACAAAAACTTTTCTTTGATATTTGTAACCGCTTTAAGGGTCTGATATTTCCCGTAATAAAATCGTGAAAACTTATGCATTATTTTAGCATTATATATGCGTTATGTTTTATTTCAATGAAAAATGTTTTCTGAATCCTAAAGATTTTTTGACAACAAAGATTTCTTCATCATTCGTAGCCGCCTTAAGGGTCTAACACTTCCCGCAATAAAAACTTGAAAACTTATGCATTATTTTTATTATTATTTATGGATTATATCTAATTTCAATGGCACA
>NW_024000238.1:0-1188 GCF_014805625.2 Glossina fuscipes
TCTACTCTTATTAAACGCATATACTAAGCAAAAGGAGTCCATAAACTCAAGCTTCTAATCTATGTAAAAAAGCGTTTGGCTTTCTTACTGAATACAAGTCCGCCTGCTAAAATGTCTACCCACAGACCCCAAGTAGTCAGTCTGGTTTGTCCTTAAGGCAGGTAACAATTGTATGAGCTATATGAAAATGTACTTAAAGGTATAAACGCATGTAAGCTCTATATAAAAATGTATTCAAAGTATTCGCATGTAACATGTACAGCTGTATGAGCTATATGAAAATGTACTCAAAAGCATAAATGCATGTAACATATGCAACCATATAAGCTATATATAAAAATGTATTAAAAGTATAAACGCAAATAAGCTGTATATAAAACTGTATTCAAAGTATTCGCATGTAACATAAACAATTGTATGAGTTATGTGAAAATGTACTCAAAAGTATAAACGCATGTAACATATAAGCAATATATAAAAACGTATTGGCATGTAACATATACAGTTATATGCAAAGAGCATACAGAGGCGTAAATGTGCAAGTAGGATAGAAATAGAAGGGAAAAACCCTTTACCTGAGTAAACATATTGTAAGCACAGACCTAACGGTCCTGACTGATTGTAAAGTCGTAGCATTCATATATCTAACGGTTAGTATTTTACAAAAGCATAGGCATACAAACAAGCATAGCAATAAGATAGACATAAGTTGTACATGAAGGGTTTGGGAAAAAAACCATGCATTGTACATAGCAGGTAGTATTATCACTAACGAAAGTATTTTCATACAAGTCGGAGCTGGGGTTGTAACATAGAGAGAGGCAAACACGTTGAAACCAACCTAAAATAGCATACGTAACAATAAATGTTCGAGAATATCGGCCCAATACATATGTAAGCAGGAATCGCCTCGAACATGCATATAACGGAACATTGGCGGTGACTGCGACTATAAAAGAGCGTGTCGCACCACGGCCAGCCTTTCAGTTGTGTCATAGGAGCCAAGGATAAGTAACCACAGACTACTTAACTAGTCAACTTGTCAGGATGATAGGTTTTTTTGGGACTTTATGGATAGGGGATGAATTGGTTCAGCTTAATCGCCATCCCTGAAGGACTAGTAGGACGGTTGACTTTACGGATAGGGGATGGATTGGTTTAGCTTAATCGCCATCCTTGAAGGACTCA
>NW_024000239.1:0-1943 GCF_014805625.2 Glossina fuscipes
CCCGAGGTTTGTTCGCGGCCGTTACAGCTCGGACCCATCGATATCACCTGTGATATGGAATGTGGACGTCAAATAGTCCGCGGACAGACCGACTATACCCCCGACGGCCGACTACTACGGACCAACGTGTGGCTTCGACCCACGCCCTGAGTTTAAGAGTCTCTGTTCTACCGACTGAGATTCGGTGTATACTCAAGAGGTTTAGGGAAGAGAATATCTTTGGCTTGTTATACTCCTAGCTTCCGCCCTCTCTTCTAGCTGGTATCATCGAACTTGCACCTTGTGACTCAGCTGTCTAATCTGTTCATTCCGTAAGTCGAGCAACCCTTTGAGAAGTTGATTTTGCATCCGATATTGTTGACTTTCATTTGCGATTCTTTGCAACAAGTTTAGCAACCTTTCGCGATCTATGGGTCGTGAACCTCTTAACGCTTCCGTGGCCAAGTCGAAAGGTGTTCGACTACTGCTGCCCTCATTACTACTTCCACCACCCGTGTTGGTAGAGAATTCGAATTCACTGCTTATCATCGTTGAGCGGCCGCTTGATGCTAGATTTATTGGAACCTGGTTTATGTACGCTTGCGGAGCAGGCGGAAAACAAGATTTACTATGCTGAGCTGTTGCAGTTACGGTAGCATCTGTGCCGAAATTATCGCCTGTAGTACTGTTGCCAGCAGCTTGTTTGGTTGAAGGCGATCGTTGCTGATCCTGCACGCTATGGCGATGGTGATGGTGCTGATGTGGATGATAATTTGGTGTCGAGTGTTCCAGTCGCTGTTGTTTCTGTGATTGGTGACGATGTTGATTTGTTGTTACGGTAGTTGCAGGTGGATGAGGCCTTGAAGATTTCCGTGTACTATGTTGGCTACTTAAATTTTTGCTGATGCGTGTACGTTTCGCCAGTTTGTTTTGATTAGCATGACTAGCACGGTCGCTAATAGCTGTCGCAGAAGGCAATAGCTGGTTACGGTGACTTATTACTGCTATTGTCGTTTCAGCGTTGTTGAGCTGGATCTGCTGTGGTTGTTGACGCTGATTACGTAAAGGTGACGTTGACGAGGTGATTTCAATAGATCCGCTGAACTTTTCGCGTGTGTTGTGTGGCAATGTTTCCTTACCTTCACCTAGAAAGTTTTGCTTTACATCAGTCAGTTGAAGTGATGAGTTTCGGTAGCTCTTCGAGTTATCGTTTCCTTGGCTTATGGCGTCTAAAACATGGCATTTACTCGGAGAATTAATAGTGTCTACTTTGGTGGCGACAGATAAGCCAAAAGCTTTCCAGAAGTCGATGCCGAAATAAAATTGCTGCCGCAACTCTGGTACTATATAGAATTCAATACTCCTGGTCTCGCCCTCCCACTCGACGGGTAAGGTAATGAGTCCCGTCACTGACGTCTTGTTTCCATCCGCTGTTTTTACGTGTCGATTTTGCAGCCTAACGACTCGATGTCTTCGATCCTCAAGGAATCTCGTTGCTCCGGCCCCACAACAACTCACGCTGGCTCCTGTGTCCAGAAGAGCGGTTACTTCGGTGTTGTCGACCTTGGTCCGAGCAAACATCCTGTCATCGTGCTCTAGGGAGACAATCGTTGAGATCTCCTTTTGCTGAAACCCCCTGTACGCCTTCCTCCTTTGGCGTAAGATCAGAATCTTTCCATGTCTTCTAGTGAGCGCTCGCCTTCTATAAATTTCTGCGCTGAATATCTCGTGTCGCTTCTGCTGGTAGTCCGCGATCCTCTGTGCTAAACTTCTGTACTCGGGGATGTCTTGACCCGTTGCTGGTGTTATAGTTGCGCCTGTTGCTGCTCGCGTTAGTATTGTCACTGCTGCGGTTGGTGTTGTTCTTGTTGTTATTGCTGGTGCTGTTGTTGCTATTGTTGGTGGTGTTGTTGTTGATGTTGTTATTGCTATTGTTGTCGCTGTTGCTGTTGTTGGTGGTGTTG
>NW_024000240.1:0-1409 GCF_014805625.2 Glossina fuscipes
ACCCGATTCCTGAAACCTTCCCTTCCTTAAATTCATTTTATTTAAGCATTTTAATAGAATGATTCGATTGTTAAATGAACATAATGTGTTGTCAAACTGAATGCCTAGTGAAGATAAATTTTTAGGTAAAATTTGGACGCTGTAAAGACTTGCCATTGAACTGCTTTTGAATGTAAATATTTTTTAAATTTAAACGTTCAAGTTTTTGGAATTAACCAGCAGTTAATCATCAGTTTCAGGTAATTGTTCTCATAATAGTAAATACAAATAGAGAAAACTGTGTTTTTCCTTAACTAATGTCGTTATGTAATTGGTCTATAACAACAATAACATAGCAACTCTATCTGTGTACAAATTTATTACTTTAGTACCAAATTCCTCCTCCTTCCTTCATATTGTGGCCGCTGTGGTGGGCCAATGTACACGAAATATCGACCCGATGCTTGAAACCTTCCCTTCCTTAAATTCATTTTATTTAAGCGCTTTAATAGTATGATTCAATTGTTAAATGAACATAATGTGTTGTCAAACTGAATGCCTAGTGAAGATAAACTTTTAGGTAAAATTTGGACGCTGTAAATACTTGCCATTGAACTGCTTTTAAATGTAAATATTTTCTATATTTAAACGTTCAAGTTTTTGGAATTAACCAGCAGTTAATCATCAGCATCAGGTAATTGTTTTCATAATAGTAAATATAAATAGAGAAAACTGTGTTTTCCTTAGCTAATATTGTTGTGTAATTGGTCTATAACAACAATAACATAGCAACTCTATCTGTGTTCAAATTTATTCCTTTAGTACCCAATTCCTCCTCCTTTCTTTATATTGTGGCCGATTTAGTAGACCAATGTACACGAAATATCGACCCGATTTCTGAAATCTTCCAATCCTTAAAGTCCTTTTATTTAAGCGCTTTAGTAGAATGATTTAATTGTTAAATGAACATAATGTGTTGTCAAACTGAATGCCTAGTGAAGATAAATTTTTAGGTAAAATATGGACGCTGTAAAGACTTGCCAATGAACTGCTTTTGAATGTAAATATTTTTTAAATTTAAACGTTCAAGTTTTTGGAATTAACCAGCAGTTAATCATCAGCTTCAGGTAATTGTTCTCATAATAGTAAATATAAATAGAGAAAACTGTGTTTTTCCTTAGCTAATGTCGTTATGTAATTGGTCTATAACAACAATCACAAAGCAACTCTATCTGTGTTCAAATATATTCCTTAAGTACCCAATCCTTACTCCTTTCTTTATATTGTGGCCGCTTTAGTAGGCCAATGTACATGAAATATCGGCCCGATTCCTGAAACCTTCCATTCCTTAAATTCATTTTATTGAAGCGCTTTAACAGAATGATGCAATCGTTAAGTTAACGTAATATGTCGTCAATCAGAATGCCTGA
>NW_024000241.1:0-1220 GCF_014805625.2 Glossina fuscipes
AGAGTAAATATAAATAGAGAAAATTGTGTTTTTCCTTTGCTAATGGTATTATGTAATTGCTCTTCAACAACAACAATATAACAGCGCAATCTCTAGTCGAATTTTAGTCCTTTAGCTCCGAACCCATCTTGCGTATATTGTGGGAGCTTTAGTAGGCCAATGTACATGAAATACCGATCCGATTCCTCCAGCCTTCCCATCCATAAATTCATTTTATTTAAGCGCCTTAATAAAATGATTCGATTGTTAAATGAACATAATGTGTTGTCAAACTGAATGCCTAGTGAAGATAAATTTTTAGGAAAAATTTGGACGCTGTAAAGACTTGCCAATGAACTGCTTTTGAATGTAAATAGTTTTGAAATTTAAACACTCAAAATATTTGGAATTAACCAGCAGTTAATCATCAGTATCAGGTAATTGCTCTCATAATAGCAAATACAAATGTAGAAAATTGTGTTTTTCCTTTGCTAATGGTGTTATGTAATTGCTCTTTAACAACAACAATATAACAGCGCAATCTCTAGTCCAATTTTAGTCCTTTAGCTCTGAATCCGTCTTGCCTATATTGTGGCAACTTTAGTAGGCCAATATACATGAAATATCGAGTCGATTCCTCCAGCCTTCTTATCCTTAAATTCATTTTATTTAAGCGCCTTAATAAAATAATTCGATTGTTAAATGAACATAATGTGTCGTAAACCTAAATGTCTAGTGAAGATAAATTTTTCGGGAAAATTTGGACGCTGTAAAGACTTGCCAATGAACTGCTTTTGAATGTGAATATATTTTAAATTTAAATAATCAAGTTTTTGGAATTAACCAGCAGTTAATCATCAGCATCAGGTAATTGCTCTCATAATAGTAAATACAAATAGAGAAAATTGTGTTTTTCCTTTGCTAATGGTGTTATGTAATTGCTCTTTAAAAACAACAATATAACAGCGCAATCTCTAGTCCAATTTTAGTCCTTTAGTTCCTAATCCGTCTTCTGTGTATTGTGGCAGCTTTAGTAGGCCAATGTACATGAAATATCGATCCGATTCCTCCAGCCTTCCCATCCTTAAATTCATTTTATTTAAGCGCTTTAATAGAATGATTCAATTGTTAAGTTAACATAAATTGTCCTCAACTTAAATGCCTAGTGAAGATAAATTTTTAGGTAAAATTTGAACGCTGTAAAGACTTGCCAATGAACTGCTTTCGAATATGAATATTTT
>NW_024000242.1:0-1360 GCF_014805625.2 Glossina fuscipes
TATTCCTTTAGTAACGAATCCGTCCTCTGTATATTGTGGCCGCTTTAATGTACATGAAATATCGACCCGATTCCTAAAGGCTTCCCATCCTTATCTTCATTTTATTTAAGCGCTTTAATAGAATGATTCAATTGTTAAATGAACATAATGTGTCGTCAAACTGAATGCCTAGTGAAGATACATTTTTAGGTAAAATTTGGACGCTGTAAATACTTGCCAATGAACTGCTTTTGAATGTAAATATTTTTTTAAATTTAAACACTCAAGTTTTTCGAACTAACCAGCAGTTAATCATCAGCATCAGGTAATTGTTCTCATAATAGTGAATATAAATACAGAAAACTGTGTTTTCCCTTAGCTAAGGTCGTTATGTAATTGCTCCATAACAACAATAACATAGCAACCCAATCTGTGTTCGAATTTATTCCTTTAGTTCCGAATCCGTCTTCTGTATATTGTGGCCGCTTTAGTAGGCCAATGTACATGAAATATCGACCCGATTCCTGAAGCCTTCCCATCCTTAAATTTTTATTCAATTAAGGGCTTTAATAGAATGATTCAATCGTTAAGTTAACATAATGCGTCGTCAAACTGAATGCCTAGTGAAGAAAAATTTTTAGGTATAATTTGGACGCTGTAAACACTTGCCAATGAACTGCTTTTGAAAGTATGTATTTTTCAAATTTAAACACTCAAGTTTTTCGAACTAACCAGCAGTTAATCATCAGCATCAGGTAATTGTTCTCATAATAGTGAATATAAATACAGAAAACTGTGTTTTTCCTTAACTAAGGTCGTTATGTAATTGCTCCATAACAACAATAACATAGCAACCCAATCTGTGTTCGAATTTATTCCTTTAGTTCCGATTCCGTCTTCTGTATATTGTGGCCGCTTTAGTAGGCCAATGTACATGAAATATCGACCCGATTCCTGAAAATTTCCCTTCCTTAAATTTATTTTATTTAATCGCTTTAATAGAATGATTCAATTGTTAAATGAACATAATGTGTCGTCAAACTAAATGCCTAGTGAAGATAAATTTTTAGGTAAAATTTGGACGTTATAAAGACTTGCCAATGAACTGCTTTTGAAAGTATGTATTTTTCAAATTTAAACACTCAAGTTTTTCGAACTAACCAGCAGTTAATCATCAGCATCAGGTAATTGTTCTCATAATAGTGAATATAAATACAGAAAACTGTGTTTTTCCTTAGCTAAGGTCGTTATGTAATTGCTCCATAACAACAATAACATAGCAACCCAATCTGTGTTCGAATTTATTCCTTTAGTTTCGAATCCGTCTTCTGTATATTGTGGCCGCTTTAATGTACATGAAATATCGACCCGATTCCTGAAG
>NW_024000243.1:0-2016 GCF_014805625.2 Glossina fuscipes
TAAATCGCGCGTATTAAGCAATGTTGCTTTAATGGACTTTAAAGAGTCCGATAACGAGAATAAGTGGTAGGCGTCTTTTAAGTTCTTGCAAACGACTCTGAGCGGATTGAACAGCTCATAATTAAATTTACACTGATTAAGCTTTACCAAGATAAAGTGCCTAGAGAAGCGGTTAGGGACATTGAAGCTTATTTCACCAAGTAATGACGGCGAGTCAATAGCACCATTTATTACTTTAATTAGAAAGGAAACGCCGAGAACAAATCTACGTTTCTCAAGAGACGGTAGGGACAGCAGAAGCAACCTATTTTCATATGGGGGAAAAGAGGCAACCGGATCCCAACCCAAATTTCTAAGGGTAAACAGCAAGAATTGCTTTTGAACAGATTTAATTGAATCTACGTAGCACCTATATGAAGGAGACCACACAACTGAGGCATACTCGAGTATGGGTCTAACCAAACACATGTACAGCCTTTTCGTAATGTAGGGATCATCAAGCTCTTTGGACCACCTTTTTATAAAACCAAGCGGGGACCTAGCTTTGCTAATCGAGAGCTCAATATGCAAGTTAAAGCGTAACCTATGGTCAAATAGAACGCCTAAATCTGTAATCGAATCGACGTCCTCCAACTTATGTGAATCTATGAAATACTGAGTAATGAGTGACTTCCTTCTTGAGAATAAAACCTTTTTACATTTACTCAGATTTAGTTTCAGAAGATTCAAAGAGGACCATGTAACCAAATTATCCAAGTCACCTTGAAGCTGATGTGATTGTGATTCAACAGAGAAGGAAGAAAACAGTTTCACATCATCAGCACACATTAAGATCTGGCTGGAATTAACCACCGATGGGAGATCATTAATGTATCAACTAAATAAAATAGGAACTAAGTGACTTCCTTGAGGTACGCCAGACGTAACGGGGAATTCATCCAAGGTGATGGAGTTAAACAAAACCCTGAAGGATCTATTGTGCAGATAAGAGCTTATCCATTTCACTAAGTAGGGTGGGAAACCAGAGGCTTGGAGTTTAAAGATAAGTAGTCTATGGTTAACCATATCAAATGCTTTGCTTAAATCAGTGTAAATAACATCTGTGCGAGAGCCGCTAGAAAAAGCCTTGAAACATGACAGGTAAACTCTAACAAGTTAGTGACTGTAGATCGCCCTTTACGAAAGCCGTGCTGGTGCGGAGAAATATACGAATTAATGGCAAAGGCCAAATGCTGAGTCACAATTTGTTCGAACAACTTGGGCAAGACACTCAACTTGGCTATGCCTCTCTAGTTGTCTACAAATTGCCTACGGAAGTAGTGGAAACTCTTGTGGATAGGAATAAGGAAACTACCCTTCCAACACGAAGGGAAAACAGTTAAATTTAAGGACAGATTAAAAATCTTTGAGATCACACCACATAACTCGACAGCGCAAGATTTAAGTACACATGATGGAATTCCATCAGGTCTAGGCGAACAACTGTATTTTAGAGAAGTCAACCCTTTAAAAACGTCATCTTTCGAAATAACCAAGTTAGGTATTGAAACCGAGTTAGTTATAGGATATGGGTAGTTTGCTGATAAATCGAAATTAGCAATCGAAAAGTTACGTCGGAAATACTCAGCAAATAAATTTGAGATTTCAAAATCATCCGAGGAATCAGAGCCATTAAAAGAAACATGAGAGGGATATGTGGAAATTTTTCTTTTAGAGTTAACAAATTTAAAGAAGAATTTAGGATTAGCAAACAGAGAGGATTTAATGAACTGAAGGTATCTGCAGTAATAATGATGGTTGAGGCAGTTAAATCTATGCCTCGCCACCGAGTAAGCGACATAGTCGAGCGCAAAGCCACTTTTCGAATATTTTTTGAATAGCGTATTTTTTCTATTCTTGTGATATTTAATTGTCTTATTAAACCACGGGGAACATCTGCTTCCAGGTCGACAATGCTTGATCGGAACAAATGCAGCAATAGCTAGATTTAATGTATTGTAGAACGATGGCAATAAG
>NW_024000244.1:0-1198 GCF_014805625.2 Glossina fuscipes
TGTTTAAGACTGTTTACAACTGTTTAAGACTGTTTAAGAGTGTTTAATACTGTTTAATAAGACTGTATACGCTTTCGATCTGGAATTTCGCTAGTTTTTCGAAATGTTTACAACTGTTTACAACTGTTTAGGACTGTTTAAAACTGTTTAATAAGATTGTATGTGCTTTCGATCTAGAATTTCGCTAGTTTTTCAAAGTGTTAACAACTGTTTAAGATTGTTTAAGACTGTTTAAGACTGTTTAATAAGATTTTACATGCTTTCGATCTGAAATTTCGCTATTTTTTCAAAGTGTTTACAAGTGTTTAAGACTGTTTAAAAAGATTTTATATGATCTCGATCTGGAATTTCGCTATTTTTTAAAAGTGTTTACAACTGTTTACAACTGTTTAAAACTTTTTACAACTATTTAAGACTGTTGATTAAGATTTTACATGCTTTCTATGTGAAATTTCGGTATTTTTTTAAAATGTTTACAACTGTTTACAACTGTTTACAACTGTTTAAGATTGTTTAATAGTGTTTCAGACTGTTTAATAAGATTTTACATGCTTTCGATCTGGAATTTCGCTATTTTTTCAAAGTGTTTACAACTGTTTACAACTGTTTAATAGTGTTTAAGAGTGTTTAAGACTGTTTAATAAGATTGTATATGCTCTCGAACTGGAATTTCGCTATTTTTTCAAAGTGTTTACAAATGTTTAAGACTGTTTAATAAGATTGTATGTGCTTTCTATCTGGAATTTCGCTATTTTTTCAAAGTGTTTACAACTGTTTACAACTGTTTAATAGTGTTTAAGAGTGTTTAAGACTGTTTAATAAGATTGTATATGCTCTCGATCTGGAATTTCGCTATTTTTTCAAAGTGTTTACAAATGTTTAAGACTGTTTAATAAGATTGTATGTGCTTTCTATCTGGAATTTCGCTATTTTTTCAAAGTGTTTACAACTGTTTAAGACTGTTTACCACTGTTTAAGACTGTTTAAGACTGTTTAATAAGATTGCATATGCTTCTATCTGGAATTTCCCTAGTTTTTCGAAGTGTTTACAACTGTTTACAACTGCTTAAGACTGTTTAATAAGATTGTATATGCTTTCTATCTGGAATTTCGCTATTTTTTCAAAGTGTTTACAACTGTTTACAACTGTTTACAACTGTTTAAGATTCTTTAAGAGTGTTTAAGGCTGTTTAAAAAG
>NW_024000245.1:0-1490 GCF_014805625.2 Glossina fuscipes
TATGCATATTCATAATATACACCTCATGGCGCTCCACTACTACTACTATTTTGTTACTATTCCTGCCCTTCATGTTGCTGTTGAATATGTTTAGAAAATTTGTAACCGTTTGCTGCCACTTAAGGCAAATATTATACAACAAAAACCATCACACATGTATCCTTTGAGAGATACACTAATGCAAACATATGCTCTACGTGTATATTAAATGTTATGTGTGCTTTGCTCTGTCTTATAACAGCATAAATATGTGTGCCAATGTATATGTGCCTGGTCATGTGTATATGCATATGAAAGCATATTTAAGGCATTTCTGTTTTTTTTTTTTTTTTTTTTTTCCTTTTGGTTTGTTTAGCTGGCTATGTGTGTTAGTTAAATGAATTTTTACTCAATTCACTTTAGCTTAAGCTGCTGCCATCGTGATGTCGCTTGTGTTGTTAAATTCATATTCATATGTAGAGAGACACCCATATATGCCAACGTATCTCTTTACGGTAGAACTAGCTATAGTAGCTGCCGTTGTTGCATTCTACGTATGTATGTAAGAGAAGTCTGTTGCTCTTTTGATAATGATTTTTTGCTAATTCATGAATTTTTTTTTTCTTTTTTTTTTTTTGTTTCTGTTACCTTTTTCTTGTATGCTTCCAAGCTACGCTTGAATACCGTTCTTCTTTTCCCTGTAAAGGTTTATTTAATTTTTACATATTTATATACAGCATCAGTAACGCCATCATTAACATCATTACGATGATGATACTGCTGCTGGTACAAATTAAAAATAAAGGCAAAATTGTATTTTATCTATCTCCCTAATGTGGATTCGCATACGAGGGTTGCTCGTTATGTATGACTGAAGAGTAACCGACAAAATGTCGGAAAAGGTATCGCATAGCTTTTCATAACTTGGTTAAATTATCATTTGATATCAGTCGAGGGATGTCCCGTATTCGCGTAACGCCGTAATGTTCAGAAAAATGTGAGGAGAGAGAAAGAAATGGGGAAATGGTGGCCGCAGTCTAGTGCATGTGCACTCAGTCGATAAGTGTTATGATCATCAGCCTTCAACATAGCTACGACAAAATTAAACTATACCGCACTGAGATTAGAACCCGCGAGCACTGATATCATGTTTGTGCTTCTTATCTACCCCTCTATTGAGGCGAAAAAGTATTGGCGCACATCCATCGTTGTACAAACGGTTACCGAACGGAATTTCTTGAGAAATGCTATCGTTGCTCTTTAGCGTGGCCACAGAAGAAATAGTCGAAAATTTATGTAAAGCATCTCCGCACGAGAGTTCAAAGCACTAAGTTGACGATTGGATGAAATTTTCAGAAGGAGCTGAGCGCGAAAGAAAATCTTTCAGACTCCAAGAAATTCAAACCAAGCATTTTTTTTTGTTTTTTTAAAGTCAAACGATCTCTTCTAGCATTTTCCATTACAGAAAATAAAATGTGAGAAAATGTGTGTGTGTGTGTGTGTGTGTGTGT
>NW_024000246.1:0-1333 GCF_014805625.2 Glossina fuscipes
GTACATGCGAATCAAATTTTATGTTCTGCCTAAAGGCTTTGTCTACAAATTTTTTCATTGACTTCTTTTTAAAAGTTTATTTTTTTTGCGCCATTTGTCTTCTAGATTCAAACTGATCAAATCGCGTATATGTTGTAGGCATACAGGCTAAAGAGATGCGCGAAAGCAGATGCACCACAGGAAAAATTAACAAAGAGATGCACTAAAGGAAAAATTAATAAAAATTTTGTTAAGAAAGGAAAGAACTTGTTTGTGCCTTTGACTTGCTACTCCTATAGTTCATACAATTTATCATTCACGTCTTATTATTATTATTGTTATTAGTGAGGACAACAAGAATTCAACCTTACGAGAAATTCTTATCTTTTCGCTTACGAGGTCATTGAGAGAGAAAATAATTCCTTTATAAGTGTTTATATTCAGTCACTGTAGTGGTAGCTCCTAACTCAGGTAGTACCTTACGAATTTATTTAATACACCCACCACTGTGAGATATACTGATTTTGTGTTTTTTTCATAATTTATGTAACACCCAGAAGTAAGCTGCAGAGACCTACAAAGTATATAAAGTCTTGATTAGCGTGAATTTAGTCATGTCCGTCCATCTGTGTGGTGTTTGTTGTTGGCAGTCGTCTGGTCGCGAAAATGCAGATATCGACTTCAAATTTGGTAAAAACATTAAGAGTTCCTGCACATATGTTGGAATTGAAAATGTGCCAAGTCGGTCGGAGCACAAGCGCGCAGTGGAGCGTAAACTGAACGCGACTCCGTTTTCCTTAATAAAACTTTAAAATCATAAAAGGTAGTAGGCTCAAATTTTCTACATTTACTTTGCGAAACACTGCACTGTGTACACAAAAACGAAGTTGCAAGGGACCTAATATTACTTTTTTTATCACTTTCTGAGATTATACGCTTAGTTACCGTAAGTTTACATTCCTCATATGAAAATATATTACCCGCCTCCACACGGGTTAATTCTAAAATGAATACGATAGACACCGTGACCTGGTGGATTAATTTTTTCTTAATAATACCGGCGATAAGGAGAGTAGAACGCGAAAAGCATAGCGGGGGCTACGCGAGATTCGGCCCCCGCCGAATATAACTTTCTTCTTTTTTTTTGTTTTGCTATCAAATTAGCACAGAATTCTTGGCTAAAGAAAATTTTTTAATTATGGAGAGATTGTGTTTTTTTGAAGAATGCCAGAAGTGAAATACATTTTTTTTTGGTTTTTGGTGCATGTATATATACATATATATATAGTTTCATTATTTTAGGAAGAGTACTTTGCAAACTTTGGTTGGTTGCGCTGCAGCATCTTGGAAATCG
>NW_024000247.1:0-1156 GCF_014805625.2 Glossina fuscipes
CACTGTAGTGAAAGCAATCAAAGCTCAATACACCCACAAATTTTTACATGAACTACTATAACTGAAAGTTGTTAGTTTAATTTCATTTAAAATATTATACCATAACGCCTTTACACCGTGCGAAACTTAAATAAATATAAATATAAGAAGTTAAAAAAAACGAACGTAATTCTTAATTCTTGTAAATGCTTGAAGGTTAATTAAATTTTATATTCAATTTGACCTAAATAAGATTTGCAAAAAATCCTGATAAATGAAATTAAAATCACTTCAATTCATAAATCATTTATAGCAAAAACGTTTTTTGTACAATTTATTTATAGCCACAGTTTGTAGCAAATACACAATCAATCATAAATTTTGCAAAAAAAGCCGAAAAGTTCTTTAAAGCAAATCGGTTCCATCATTGCACACCACTTGTGGTACAGGGTATATCAACTTATTGGAGACGTATGTAACGCGCAGAAGGGCTTAACATAGTCCCACCTTTTATTGTATCGATCGATTCAGAATCATTATCTGAATTGATCTAAGCCTGCTTGTACGTCTGATGTCTGCCCATGTTATTTTGTGTTGAAACTTGGTACAATGACGCGCTTTGTTTCAAGGACGAACGCTATTGAAAATGGTTCGGATCCGTCCGCTTTCTCGAAGACTTCACAGAACGCCATATGTGAAAAATCGTTATATGGGAAAAAATTGCAATTTTCAAAATATCTCCGCAAAAATAGTTAAGCAGTAATATTTCGGCATTGTAAATTGGAATGAAGACTTTGGACCGGCAAGGGCAATTTTTGAACATCCTCTCATGTAACGAAAATTGGTGAAAATTATATTATAATAGTAATTTAAAATACAAAAGTAACTGTACCATGTTCTCTTTTTCGAGTGGTAATAGCTAATATCTTCAATATAAAGGGAATATATCACCCACGTTGGGGACGTATAGGGGTGTGCAATATGGCTCAATGTTAAGTCCAATTCTGTTCATGATATATGTGAATGTTTTGTACCAACAAATTAAGTTCTATAAAATGTATTTATATGTTGACGGCATTCAATTACTGACGGATGAGATCAGTGAACTAGTTATCTTCGGTACAATGATTATATTGACTTACAAAGGGTTATGAAGTGGACGACGTTCTATTTTTTG
>NW_024000248.1:0-1599 GCF_014805625.2 Glossina fuscipes
TCAGGTAATTGCTCTCATAATAGTAAATACAAAGAGAGAAAATTGTGTTTTTCCTTTGCTAATGGTGTTACGTAATTGCTCTTTAACAACAACAATATAACAGCGCAATCTCTAGTCGAATTTTAGTCCTTTAGCTCCGAATCCGTCTTGCGTATATTGTGGCAGCTTTAGTAGACCAATGTACATGAAATATCGACCCGATTCCTGAAGCCTTCCAATCCTTAAATTCATTTTATTTAAGTGCTTTAAAAGAATGATTCGATTGTTAAATGAACATAATGTGTTGTCAAACTGAATGCCAATGGAAGATAAATTTTTAGGTAAAATTTGGACGCTGTGAAGACTCCCCAATGAACTGCTTTTGAATATGAATATATTTTAAATTGAAACACTCAAGTTTTGGGAATTAACCAGCAGTTAATCATCAGTATCAGGTAATTGCTCTCATAATAGTAAATACAAATAGAGAAAATTGTGTTTTTCCTTTGCTAATGGTGTTATGTAATTGCTCGTTAGCAACAAGAATATAACAGCGCAATCTCTAGTCGAATTTATTACTTCAGCTCCCAATCCGTTTCCTGTATATTGTGGCTGCTTTAGTAGGTCAATGTACATGAAATATCGACCAGATTTCTAAAGCCTTCCCATCCTCAAATTCATTTTATTTAAGCGCTTTAGTCGAATGATTCGATTGTTAAATGAACATAATGTGTTGTCAAACTGAATGCCAATGGAAGATAAATTTTTAGGTAAAATTTGGACGCCGTGAAGACTCCCCAATGAACTGCTTTTGAATATGAATATTTTTTAAATTGAAACACTCAAGTTTTTGGAATTAACCAGCAGTTAATCATCAGTATCAGGTAATTGCTCTCATAGTAGTAAATACAAATAGAGAAAATTGTGTTTTTCCTTTGCTAATGGTGTTATGTAATTGCTCTTAAACAACAACAATATAACAGCGCAATCTCTAGTCGAATTTATTCCTTTAGCTCCCAATCCGTTTCCTGTATATTGTGGCCGCTTTAGTAGGTCAATGTACATGAAATATCGACCAGATTTCTGAAGCCTTTCCATCCTCAAATTCATTTTATTTAAGCGCTTTAGTAGAATGATTCGATTGTTAAATGAACATAATGTGTTGTCAAACTGAATGCCAATGGAAGATAAATTTTTAGGTAAAATTTGGACGCTGTGAAAACTCCCCAATGAACTGCTTTTGAATATGAATATTTTTTAAATTGAAACACTCAAGTTTTTGGAATTAACCAGCAGTTAATCATCAGCATCAGGTAATTGTTCTCATAGTAACAAATACAAATAGAGAAAATTGTGTTTTTCCTTTGCTAATAGTGTTAGGTAACTCCTCTTTAACAACAACAATATAACAGCGAAATTTCTAGTCGTATTTATTCCCTTAGTTCCGAATCCGTCTTCTGTACGTTGTGGCCGCTTTAGTAGGCCAATGTACATGATATATCGACCGCATTCCTAAAGCCTTCCCATCCTTAAATTCATTTTATTTAAGATTCGATTGCTAAATGAACATAAAGTGTTGTCAAACTGAATGCCTTCGGAAGATAAATTTTTAGGTAAAAT
>NW_024000249.1:0-1239 GCF_014805625.2 Glossina fuscipes
AAATCTTTGTTGTCAAAAAATCGGTAGAATTCAGAAAACAAATGTTTCAATGAATTAAGATTTAGTACATAAATAATAATAAAAATAATGCATAAGTTTTCAAGTTTTTATGGCGGGAAGTGTCAGAATCTTAAGGCGGCTACGAATGAGGAAGAAATTTTTGTCGTCAAAAACGCGGAACAGTTCAGAAAACATATGTGCCATTGAAATTAGACATAAGCTATAAATAATAATAAAAATAATTAATCAGTTTTGAAGTTTTTATTGCGCGAAGTTTCAGACCATTAAGGCGGCTACAAATGAGGAAGAAATCTTTGTTGTCAAAAAATCGGTAGAATTCAGGAAACATGTTTCAATGAAATAAGACATAACGCAAATATAATAATAAAAATAATGCATAAGTTTTCGCGGTCTTATTACGGGAAATTTCGGACCCTTAAAGCGGAAACAAATATAAGAGAAAACTTTTTGTCAAAAACGCGGAACAATTCAGAAAACACATGTGTCATTGAAAAAGTCGTAAACCATAATTAATAATAAAAATAATGCATAAGTTTTCAAGTTTTTATGGCGGGAAGTGTCTGAACCTTAAGGCGGCTACGAATGAGGAAGAAATCTTTGTTGTGAAAAAATCGGTAGAATTCAGAAAACATGTGTTAATGAAAAAGTCGTAAACCATAATTAATAATAAAAATAATGCATAAGTTTTCAAGTTTTTATGGCGGGAAGTGTCAGAATCTTAAGGCGGCTACGAATGATGAAAAAATCTTTGTTGTCAAAAACGCGGAACAATTCAGAAAACATATATGCTATTGAAATTAGACATAATGCATAAATAATAATAAAAATAATTCATCAGTTTTGAAGTTTTTATAGCGCGAAGTTTCAGACCATTAAGGCGGCTACAAATGAGGAAGAAATCTTTGTTGCCAAAAAATCGGTAGGTTTCAGAAAAGATTTTTCAATGAAATAAAACAAAACGCATATATAATAATAAAAATAATGCATAAGTTTTCAAGTTTTTATTGCGGGAAGTGTCAGACCCTTAAGGCGGCTACGAATGATGAAGAAATCTTTGTTGTCAAAAAATCTTTAGAATTCAGAAAACATTTTTCATTGAAATAAAACATAACGCATATATAATGCTGAAAATAATGCATAAGTTTTCACGATTTTATTACGGGAAATATCCGACCCTTAAAGCGGTTACAAATATAAGAGAAAACTATTTGTCAAAAA
>NW_024000250.1:0-1418 GCF_014805625.2 Glossina fuscipes
AAGTGCGTGTTGTCGAGTCCATTTCGAAGGATGGCAAACCCACAAAGAAAAAGATTCGCACTCGCGTAATCAAGAAGGTTAAGGGTGATAAACAAGAAGTTACTAAAATTGAAACTGTCGAAGAAGACGATAAGAAACCGCAAACAACGGTAACAGTCGAAGAAACACCCATTGATGAACAACCAGAAGAAGTCAAAGAACTTCCTGAAGAAGTGCGTGTTGTCGAGTCCATTTCGAAGGATGGCAAACCCACAAAGAAAAAGATTCGCACTCGCGTAATCAAGAAGGTCAAGGGTGATAAACAAGAAGTTACTAAAATTGAAACCGTCGAAGAAGCCGATGAGAAACCACACACCACAGTAACAGTCGAAGAAGCACCCATTGATGAACAACCAGAAGAAGTCAAAGAGCTTCCTGAAGAAGTGCGTGTTGTCGAGTCCATTTCGATAGATGGCAAACTCAAAAAGAAGAAGATTCGCACTCGCACAATCATGAAAGTCAAGGGTAATAAACAGGAAGTTATTAAAATTGAAACCGTCGATGAAGACGATAAGAAACCGCAAACAACGGTAACAATCGAAAAAGCACCCATTGATGAACAACCAGAAGAAGTCAAAGAATTTCCGGAGGAAGTGCGTATTGTCGAATCTATTGCCAAAGACGGCAAACCCACAAAGAAAAAGATTCGCACTCGTCTAATCAAGAAAGTCAAGGGAGATAAACAAGAAGTTACTAAAATTGAAACCGTCGAAGAAGACGATAAGAAACCACACACCACAGTAACAGTCGAAGAAGCACCCATTGATGAACAACCAGAAGAAATCAAAGAACTTCCTGAAGAAGTGCGTGTTGTCGAGTCCATTTCGAAGGATGGCAAACCCACAAAGAAAAAGATTCGCACTCGTATCATCAAGAAAATCAAGGGTGATAAACAAGAAGTAACTAAAATTGAAACTGTCGAGGAAGACGATAAGAAACCGCAAACAACGGTAATTGTCGAAGAAACATCCATTGATGAACAACGAGAAGAAATCAAAGAGCTTCCTGAAGAAGTGCGTGTTGTCGAGTCAATTTCGATAGATGGCAAACCCACAAAGAAGAAGATTCGCACTCGCGTAATTAAGAAGGTCAAGGGTGATAAACAAGAAGTTACTAAAATTGAAACTGTCGAGGAAGACGATAAAAACCCGCAAACGACGGTAACGGTAGAAGAGACACCCATTGATGAACAACCAGAAGAAATCAAAGAACTTCCCGAGGAAGTGCGTATTGTCGAGTCCATTTCGAAGGATGGCAAATTCACAAAGAAGAAGATTCGCACTCGTATCATCAAGAAGATCAAGGGTGATAAACGAGAAGTTACTAAAATTGAAACCGTCGAAGAAGACGATAAGAAACCGCAAACAACGGTAACAGTC
>NW_024000251.1:0-2448 GCF_014805625.2 Glossina fuscipes
ACAGCAGATTGGGGGAGAAGACTTCTTCAGGATCCATTGGTGAGTTGCAATTGTATGACCAAGGCGAATTCTCGAAAATGTTTGGATCTTGGTTTTCTCAACATTTGTTGGATATAGAGGTGGAGTTAATTGAGGGTTAATGCAAGAGTAGTGTTGATGATGGTATTGTAAATTTCCTTCTGCAATTTTCTCTTTAAGTTTTCTTCCAATGTATCTTTGAACATCCAACTTTTCCATGACATCATCCATAATTAGAGGAGCAGAAGCAGCATACTTTGCCGCTCGATCAGCCTGCTCATTTCCCAGTAAACCGATGTGACTTGGTACCCATAACATTTTAATTTTTCCGTCGTCACCTACTGAAAAATTTGATAGTTTTAATTAAAATTAAATTTTAATTTAAAAAAATATATATATACATACCCACATAGTATAATATACTAGATGCTTGCCTTTATATTGTCTATTTTTTCACCTGAGAAAGACATTCGTTAAGAAAAATTGGCACAACATATGTTAATCAAAATATTTACCACTATTTTCTACAATATTTGGCAACGTGGCAACTTCCGATAAGGCGATATCGTCTCGAAAAAACGATATTGGTTTGAAACCGATTCAATCATCGACCCATTTCCGCTCTACCCTAGTACTTCGAAACCGCGTGTCAGCCAAGACATGCTGCATCGCGCCGTCTGCAACAAAACTTTTAATTCGAGCTGCAACAACGTATCATTGTAACGTGTGGCCGAGCCTCGTCATTTAAGAGAGCGACTTTGAGCCTTTTAGCCGCTGTTGGTGGTTTTCTGCAA
The DNA here is from genome assembly GCF_014805625.2 of Glossina fuscipes. NCBI lineage: Eukaryota > Metazoa > Arthropoda > Insecta > Diptera > Glossinidae > Glossina > Glossina fuscipes. Next base: position 813 of record NW_024000251.1, read on the forward strand.
CGATACACGATTCAATTTGTTCAGTTGACACCGTAGACATTTCCAATAACAGTTCCATTCGATTTTACCAGCTCGCAATACATTACACCTCGCAGATTTATGACCGTATATGTTACACTTCGGTGTTGACGCGGACGGATCTCCTAGACTAACCCAAGAGTTTTTTCATTTGGGCTTGTCGTAGTAGACCCACTTCTCATCCCCAGTTACATTGCGCCATAGAAAACTCATCATTTTCACCTGGAAAGCAACGAAACCGCGACGTTGACATGGTTCGAAATCGCATTTTTAGTTAATTCGTATGATCCGATTCGATTTCCCTGCTTTCCGAACTTCCCCATCGCATGTGAACGTCTAGTAATAGTTGATTCATCAAGTGCTAAGTTTCTTCAAAGATCGCCTTTAATCCGTTGAAACCAAAATAGATAATTAAGATTTGATGAGCAGCAACATAAACTTTTAGAAGGGTTTGATGCGTTTTGACAGTAAAATTCTCCAAATCAGGCAACAAAAATGGTGAAAGTCGAAAATGCAATTTTAAGCGTTCAATGATTAACGTCTATTATTTTATCCAGAGAAAGGTCAAAATTCTCGAATTTAATTTTTTTTATTATTTTCACCAATAGATCAAAATACACGAAAGCACCTATTAGTATTGTAGTGTGATCGCATACTGTGGTATGCATCCACTTGAAGTGTGACAAAATTATGCCACTTCAGCATAACCGTTTTGACAAAATAAAATGTTACACTTCACTTCGCATGTAAACAGTGATAATTTTGTTTATATAAGAATAATCTAGTGTGTGATAAGGATAATTTAGTAAGCAATTACAATCCTGTTTAGAATAAGATACGAATAATTTAGTGTAAAAATTTAGTATAAATAGTGCCTAAGAAAATAAAGAAAGACAGTTCTCATCAGAGTTCTCATAAAGCAACTCAACCAAGCGTTTTACTCGCTAATAGGACTAGGCATTCAATCTGCCTGAACCATTAAGATTAATGACCGTTTTGGCACTATAAAAGACGGATAGACTTGGCGTACTGCAGCCGAGCAGCATAGGGCTTAAACAGATAATCTAAACACACGATACTATATCAATCATATTACAGTATATAACATCTATATCCATAACGTAGTAATATAAATATATATAACATGCGTATATATGCATGTATGTATATATATGTATATATATTATGACGTAGTAATATCATGATTAACAAGTAGTTTTGTATATTTATAAATTAAGTTGTCTAATAAGGAGTTAGCTTTCAGAACGAAAATAAATTCGGATTTGATAAGTTTCTTTGAACACTTACTGTCGTTTTTTCAATTATAATGTAGCTCGTCACTCGCACGTTCATAATATAAGGATATATTGATTAGCTAAATTAGTTAACAAACCCAATCAATCATCATCAGAACACGTACAAAAGCAATATATTTCAAAAGATTATGACTTGAGTACAAATAGAAACACAAATAGCAAAAGTATCCATTTTATATAGCGTGCCGTCTATCTTCAATTTTATTGCTACACAAACACTTTCAACACTTCGACATGGCTTTATTAAAAGTCTGAAGACAACAAAAATTTCCTACAGAAAAATTATTTTCGTAAATATTTGT
>NW_024000252.1:0-1545 GCF_014805625.2 Glossina fuscipes
CGTAAAAGCATCGCACAAGTCGCCTTCTTATAATTAGCCCTTACTTGACTAAGAGTAAGCACTTCATGGAATGAAGCTGAAAATGTAGTTATTTGTTTAATGTGTAATAAATTGTTAACGTTTACTCTATACCCTATGCCATCATAGATGATATAACTTTACACACGCATAGAGAACATTCAAAGTACCGAAAGGCTTGTCAATAAGAGATTTATGATATATTATAATTTGTTCCCATTCACGAAATGTGTAGGCTAAAGTAATCCATTTGTAGAAAGTGAAAGAAAAAGTAAACGAAAACATTTAAAGGATGATAAAAACACTTTAATTTTTTACAAAATTTCGTTGACAGCAGTGAGAACGCATTCTACAAATATTCTTAATAATTTGCAAAAAACAAATAAATGAGAAATTGTCAAAGCGCAACACATCAGAGTAGCAGTGCAATGGCGCATTTGAAATAGAAGAAATTTCGGGAATGGTTGCGTGATGTAAATAAGCGAAAGTAAATTAAAACGTTACGATCGAACGAGGGCAATCATTCCACCAGATACGATTTTGGTCCCACACAAAGCAGTTAAGTATAGTAGGTATATCACCGCAGGTCAAGGTATCCTAAACGAATGCACCACCTGACAGACCAGAAAAACTGGCGAAAAACCCTGATTCAAACTAGTGAGTTCGAACCAGTATATTACGGATAGGCACCGTCAATCCGATTAAATGAGAGTTTTGTAGTGTGATCGCATACCGTCATATGCATCCACTTTGAAGTGCGTCAGAATTATGCTGAATTTGCACAATTCTATAGCAAAAAAAAAAAAAACAAAAATTTTATCGATGATTTAAAATATGTCAATGCACTAAACCTTAAAACTGCAAAATTTATTATTAAAAAGCACACATATATCTAGGGGTATTAGACGAATAGAGAGTCTTAAAAACATTCAGAAAATCATTCTCAATCGATCCGCATAACAAAAGTTGGGACTATCTCAACCCTCATTCTAAGTGTTTTATACATCCAAACCTGATGCACGCTTAATACATAATGCATGTAGCAATGGAAATTAAATGTTTGATTACACTAGGTAACCACATATATTTGCTTAGTTAGCGTTGGCATCGTACTTACTAATTAATCGGGTATCCTTTCCTCACTTCTTCACAAGCATTACTGTATTACGTGAATAGGGAACAGTCTCTGAATAAATGATCACATTAAAATAAAAAATACAAAGCCCAATGCGAAGATACTTTTTCACTCGCAACGGAAAGTTATTTTTAAATCGTATTCTAACAGGGGACGAAAAGTGGAGAATTTATAGGTAAACCCAAACTTACCATCCACATCGACTACCAGACTGAATCGCTTTGGCCGGAACACGAGAATTTGTGTTTGGTGGAGCGAGAAGAGTTTAGTCGGTATCAATTATTCGATTTAAGTCATTACTAAAAAAAGACCGAACCAACCTGTAAGTCATTTTATTTATTATTTTTTTACATGAAAACTTGCCCTTATTTTATTAATTGCTAATACTAACC
>NW_024000253.1:0-2149 GCF_014805625.2 Glossina fuscipes
AATATTAGTTTGGGGAAAAAGAAATCCATTATTTTTATATGAACTTCCGAACTTTATTTAACATGCTTCGGATTGTCCGATTTGGGTCAAATAACATCATATTGTACTTTTGGCTTCATGAAACATGTGTAACATTTTAGCGACTATGACAGAAGCTTTGTTGAGGTGAGTACATTCATTTTCAAACATGCTTTTTGAAGGTAATTCAAAGATATATAAAATCGATTTCGTGTTTTCATCTTAATTTCATCAGTTTTTATGTTCTAAGGATAGGTGGCAACCAAAGGAGTAGACACCCAGCAACGGCCTATTTATAGCCAGGGTCTTACTTAGAGCTTCTCGTTCAAAGAAAGCTATTGTAATTAAATGGACTGATGTGCTTTCTTTACAACATGTATTTTTGTTGTTTGTTGAAAATTGACACTGCAACGAAGGCTTATGATTACCGTAAGCGCTTTCAGTAACTGGCTAGGGACTACAGAACAAAAGTGTAATTGCTCGCGTAGAAAAAGAAAATCTAGCGTGGACAGCACTCATGATTGTTCAATCGAGTTTACTATTCGCGTGTTTTGTTCCGGATAAAATCTGTAATTGAATACTCGAAAATTTCAGTAGACAATTAAAGGGGCTTCTTTTTCTCCGTTGCATGAGTGTATCCATTTAATGCGCAACTGATTCTTTCTCGGTATGAAATACTCTCAGGCAAGTAAGCGCTGTGTTTGGAAATTCTCAAAAAACTCGTTCGAAACCAATTCAGACGTAAATTCCTTTCAGTCTGAAAAGCTCCAAGGCTACGGCCATTCTGAACAGAACAGATTCAAAAGGAGGCCTTTTTGGTTTTTTTATATTCGCTGATACTTGGCTACTAATTGAAACTTGAGAGCCAATTTATCATGTGACGGAGTTAGACATTTTGCTTTTTTCTTCATTTCTTCAATTAGCTAAATTAATGAACTTATAAATGACTATTGGAATAGCAGACCTAACGAAGGTCTTTATTATGTTTAATTTGAAAACGTTTTTCGTCTTTTATTAAAAGAATATTTGCGATAGACCATAATTTAGTGATGAGTGGCTTTTGGCTACGGCTAAACTGAATGATCGATCAGCAAAGACGTAACACTTACTGATGGGGCATACACCTCTCAAGCTGAGGTTTCATGCGATTTGTCTCTTTCTGCTTCTTCCTTCGCAACCATTATTATGTTCATATCCGTACTGGCGACGTCCTCTGATTGAAAAGTAGCACCTAAGAAAGTTATATTCGGTGAGGGTCGAATTTCGCATACTAACCACTTTCCTTTTCGCATTCAACTCTCCAAGTTCTTTTATTTGATTTTATATCGCTGATATTATTAAGAAAAAATTAGTCCGCTAAGTCGCGGTGTATACTGTATTCGTTTTAGAATCTTGGGCAGAATTTTTGGGCGCATAATATATCTTCATTTGAGGAATGTACAAAATAACTTTAAACATTCTGTCCGCTTTGCCTTGCGATAAATAAGCACAAAACCTCAAAAAAATAACAAAAATAAAATGTAATTAATTGTAACTTTGTGTAGGCAAAACTGATTACTACCATGTTTGTATGTAAAAGGTAGAGTGTTTCGTAAAGTACACGTGGAAAATTTGACGCTTTTAACTTCTATAATTCCTTAAGAACGAGCAAAAATTCAACAATTTACGCTATACTGTGGTATTCTGTTGTAACCAATTCAATACCAACTTGCGTGCAAAAACGTATAATGTTTCTACCAAATTTTAAGTCGACATCTTAAATTTTGCGAACAAGGCAGTGCCAACAACAAACACCAACCTGTCGGACAGACATGAATTAATCAATTTAGAATTTCACGCTGATCAACAATATACTGTGGGGTTTATTTTTGCCCAAGCCTGGTGCTGGGATAGCTCAGCGGTCCCAGATTGCCTTTCACAAGAAATTTATACACGGTATTTCAAGTTCTTTATAATATTCATCAATTTATTACTTCATATTTTACTGCGAATTAAAAATTATCTCCGTATTTCTAGTTTAAAAGCCTAACGAGACCTCTGGTCTCCCGCGACCGTCGCGACCGACTCCCCTAACTTACTTTATTCTAACTTAACTAGATCTGGGTTTAAAGCTAATTCTACGTAACTAACT
>NW_024000254.1:0-1039 GCF_014805625.2 Glossina fuscipes
ACATCAAATCATTCATGTCGCATCGGTGGTTCAAAGTTAGAATCAACAATCATCTCTCTGATTCCCTTCCGCTAATGAATGGCATTCCGCAAGGATCTCCTCTTTCTGTCACGCTTTTCCAGATCGCCTTCAACGAAATTAGCAAAATTCTTTGCCGTAAACCAAGAGTGGGACATTGTCTCTACGCGGACGATGTATACATTTCCTCGAATCTATTGCACGAGAGATCTCCACATAGGCAAACTTCTCAAGGACTAAATGCACATTTGTCGAAAACAAGCGTGCGATGCAGGAAATCTACTGATGCACATTAACGACTTACCAGTACTAAATGTGCAGGCGCTCCATGATCTCGGGCTCACGTTTTCCAACAATTATCGTTGGAAAACACACTGTCTTCGGTTAAAAAACTCCATTTTAACAAGGCTGAATTTCATACAGTACGTTGGTTGGAGAAGCAATGCGCATATTAACACTATTGCTTATCTTACTAAAATGCTTGTGTTAAGCAGGATTGACTATGCTTTGATAATTTACGGCAATAGCTGCAAATCTAATATGAACATTCTCAAACTGGTCTATCACCAAGCCGTCAGAGCTAGTTGCTACGCTTTTCGGGCGATGCCCGTAAATAATATTATAATTGAAACTGGTCTCTTAATTCAAACAAACCTATTCTCGGTGATGATGTGAGAAAGATTATTATTACGAGGAAAATTCCAAAGTCACCATCTGCAATTGACCATTGTTTGTACGTCGCAAAGGAACTGAACATTCCCTTAAAAATTTTCCGCTATTTTGGTGTTAAGCCTTCATGGATTTTGAAAGACTGTTCTTTTGACATCTCGCTGTCCATGCATAAGAAAGAAGATAAACCAAATTACATCTTCAGAAATCTAATAGCTAAAATTAACGAAATATTGGAGAGTACTGGTTGGAATCTTTTATATACAGACGGCTCAAAATCTTCTGGTCTGCCTCCTGCTTGTGCGGTGGTAGATGCTACAGGACGGGTTGTTCTCAATGACGTATATCACGA
>NW_024000255.1:0-14350 GCF_014805625.2 Glossina fuscipes
TCTGTAGCACATGTAAATTGTCTCTGTCCGTCTGCCCAACTGTGCAGTATCTGCAGCTAAACTTTCTCCCATTTACAAATATGAAGATATCACCTATAAATTGTCAAAAGAATTTGGAAGTGCCCTACACTTTTCAAAGGCCATGCCTATAATGTTTACACGTCTATACAACAAAGATTTTCATTTCGAAAATAAAAAAATCAATCGCCTCCGCTCCATATCATAGAACATGAAAATTTAGTTCTTTTACTTTTTCTGTCTTTTTAAAATAACGGTGACGGGTATAAAAGATTCGGTCAAGACTAAACATAATTTCCTTATTTGTTTATGTTCGAGAGATTTTCAGACTTCGTGCGAAAGCATTATTAAGAAAAAATTGAAGACACATCGGAAGTTTTACATATCTGGCTGGAAGAAAAATTTTTCTAATAGATCTTGGCTTACGTTAGTGAAGTTTGTCACGTGTTTCACTAGATCGTAAGTGCTGCGTAATTTTTATTTCCTTTCTTACGAATTTGCTTTCATTGATAGAAGCCTGGACGCTCGCAAGGATCATGTCGCTGCAAAATTTGCATGTTAGAAGCGTGTCTTTTCCCAGGCAGCAAGCTCATGGGCAGGAGCCCCTTTTCACCCAAAGCATGTTGTGTTCCTTTCATAAATTTGATAATTTTCTTAAAGATTCCATAATATCGGAAAACTGTTTACATGATCCTTGATGGAAGAGTAATATCATGTGACGGTAATTGTGTATGTTTTCTTTTTTTGCTCCAGAGGACCATATTTTTTACACAATTTCCGTCTTTATATCAAGCCCGGTATTATCCGCAAGTTGTCGGTTATTCTTCAATTTTCCATTAATATCAGAAGATTGCGGGCAATAATTTAATGTTAGATTGGACGCGGTTAACGCGGTTTGGTGTTCTTCGCTGCATAGCGCAGTTGTTGGTGTGTTCTCATCCAAACAGGCGGTCCCGCAAAAAGAATAATTTTATCCCTTAGTCTAGACACTGGCTATTATTAATGACATTTCTAATTAAATGCGATTCTTTTAGGGTTGATGGTGCTGGCAGCTACTCAAAAAATCCTAGCGGGCGCTTGAAAATCCATACAATTGGGAAAATATAATTTCCACTATTTTAGTAAAATCTCCGCTTTCCCCCATTTCCGCAAAAACTCCCGTCTCGTTTTTCTCCGATTGCCTTGCTTCGTCACTGTAATCGCTTTCCTTTTTGAAGGGTGCATTTGCGACGGTTTGTAGGAAAATAAAATCGAAATATTCGCGAGCTTTATTATAACTTTTTATTACATAATACAATGTGGATAATAAATACAAGTAAATAATGAAATAAACGAATAAGAAGCTATATTAATAGAATGGTATCGTAATGGGCACAGAAAAATCCACATTGCCGTTGGTTACGACAGTTCATAAAGACGAAATTTCATAAAATCTTACGCCGCAGCACATAAACTGCTGGGACTAAAAACGGAGCGACCTACGCTTGGTCACGCGCTTCTACACGAATCATAAGTCCTTCAGGTACCACATGAAAAACACGGCTAACTCCTCTACCGACTCATGTAAAATTTGTCAAGGGACGAATGAGCCGTTACATCGCATTCTACGCGGATGTGAGGGCATCTGCCGAATCGGACACCATGTGTTTAACGAGTGGTTTATAACGCCGGACGCGGTATGATACATCGAACCAAAAAAGGTAGAATGATACGAAATTCAAACCGGGCCCCTGGCTATGGGCATGGACGAACACAACAGATCCTTTATGTCGCGCGGCACGGGTTGATCACACAATTAATAATAATAATCTGAAGGTCTTCTAGGCGTTTTACGCATCCACACAAATTTACTATGGGTATTCGGATCGAAGTATGTAGAAAAATTGACTTGGAAGTGTCTGTTTGTCGGTGGATTTATTAAAACCTAGAAGGACTTAATATGGATCCATTATGTGGAACGGTCCTGGAATCACTTACTGAATCGATTTAAACTTTTTTTTCCATCTGCCTCTCTTTCCACGTACTTTTTTATTTAACCCAGAAACCACAATTTTTTAGATATTTCGACGAAATTTAGTACCTTGATGCATTTTGGCTCAAGGTAGAACACGCTTGAATATCCAATTAATAGCATAGAATAGAAGAATTAATAGAATCTCCATTACCATTCCCCAATACCTCATTGTGAAGGAGTAGTTATATCAAATAAAATTGCACTGTTCAAAATTTCAGGACAAAAAGCAATAAGTAGTAGCATACCGACAACCCTCTCTTTCTCTGTCTCTTTTTCTCTTTTTTTTATAACCCCCTCCCGCACAAATTTTTGGACGATGTTAGAAAGGAATATATTTATACTCTCAGGCTGGAAAAAGGTAAGGGCTGGACACAATTTTGTGAATAGCGACATGTCAATCTCAGATCTTTGTGCAAATTTTTAGAGGTATCACTTAATATCGTTCTTCCATACCCATACAATTTTTTAACGAGTACTGTGACGAGCATGATGGACTTTCTGGCTCTATAATCCCATGTGTGTCACTTGATAAGGAACTTGATAATTTTTTCTTAAGTGACATATCTCCCTCAGAACTCGATCAAGACATTAATCTCTCAAAAGACTCACCTCCGGGCTTAGGTGGTATTTACAACAATCACCTCAAAGTTTTTAATATTGAAAACAGATTATTCCAATTAAAAGGGTTTAACAATATTGTAATTACCGGCTATATACCTTCTTCCTGGTACGATTTCCAAACCTTCACTTTAAGACAAAAAGAATAACTTGGAAAACTTTTCGAGAAAGTGTTATACTCACGTTTAGAATGGTACGTCGAGTCGAAAAATAACCTCCGCAATCTTCAAAGTGGTTTTAGACGTTTGCAGATCTGCCCAAGACGACATTATCACTTTGTGATCAGCAAAAAATTCATCGTTTGCTAAGAACCACATTCTCATTGCCTGCTTTCTGAACATAACCCCAGTGTTCGAATCTGTCAATATTAACATTTTAAATTCTATTCTTCTCTCTTTGAACCTCCCTATCAAATTCTGTAGTTTTTTATATAACCTCTTTCTCTATAAGAACATGTTAATTAACAATAATGATGTTGTTGTACAAAAGAGATGTTTTACAGGTGTTCCTCGGTTGAGTCCTCTTTGCTTTAATTTATATATGAATAAAATTTTCAGTTTACTTCCTCAAAATATCTCAATTCTGGGCTATGCTGACGATCTTATCATTTTTAGTTCCAACTCTCTTCCAGATCTATGTAGGCTCTTCGACACTATTTCCTCTCATTTTGCGTCACTTCAACTCACACTTTCACTCAATAATGCTAAATGCTTGGTCTTTTCAAAAAAAACGAGAGATCCTACGGTTACTCGTCTTCTCATTTATAGTTCTTTTATTCCGCTTGTTAAAACGCTCAACTTTTTACAGTTTGTTTCGCACTTGAAACTTTCCCCTGCAGCTCATATTTTACAAAATTGCCAAACAATGTTTTCAACTTAATAACGTAATGAAATTCATTTATTGTATTCCTTGGGGCTCGTGACACTTTTTGTATGATTAAACTGTCTCTTGGCTTAGTCAGCCAAAAATTAGAATATGCCTGTTCGCTCTTAGTGAACATCCCAATAAAAGACTTCTGAAATTATGCAGAATCTAAACAAGAAAAACGTTGTTTACTCGCCAATTTTTCATCTAATAAGGTTCTATCTTTTGAAAATCATTCACCTTGAAGTCCACACACACACACTAAGCTTTGAACAGATGACAAATGTTATGCCTATAAAAGAAAAACTTCGTTCACTCGCCAATTTTTCATCTAACAAAATTCTATAATTTGAAAATCATCCGACTTTACCTTTCGTTTACAGCTTCATATCACTCAATTCCTCTCCTTTCTTCTTTAAAATTTATGCTGACAAAATTAATAACCGAAACATTGTAAGAACTGATGCACATAACTTATTCAAAATTGCTCTTGGTTCTCAATACTTTCGACTAGTAATTAAGTTCTTAGCAGTTCTGTTCTGTTCTATGCTAGCTGGCAGACGAGACGGATATAAAAATAGTAAATAAATAAAATAACGTGGCGAACGTATAACAAGCAAAATTAAAAAGAGTTTAATCAAATGAACACTAAAATAAATAAATAATAATATTGTGTACCAAATATATGCCCTACTTTACTAAAGCTCAAACAAAGAACTCTGTGTTCACATTGGGCCCTTTTTAAATATCTCAGCGAATTTTCGGATGTTGGTTTGCTGAATAACAGAAGAAGAAGAAGATAAATGTATATAAGTCGAGGCAATGTAAAATGATTAAATCTAAGTGGGACTCACCGCTTCCAATATAACTGCTACAGCTACGACAAACGCTTTCAGAAAGGTTTCTTTATATGTTTTCCATTAACTCAAACGGTCTTTCGGTTCGGCAGGAGAAAGAGAGGCAGAAAAGGGTTTTCACCCACAAACCCATTCACAATAACCAATAGGATTGAACGCTTATACCCAAGGTTACTTTTGCTTTAAAATCTGAAGATACGTCAGTTGATTCAAAAAAAAGGAAATTATTGACCCGCTCAAAAAGTTAACAAATAGTATAAATGGCTCTGTAAACAAAACAAGTAAGAAAATTATATTCAATCGTGACCGAATCTTTTATAACCACCACTGTTATCCTAGAAAATGCAAAAAACGCAAAAAAACTTATAATACGAAGTGGGCGCAACTGACTTTTTCCATTTTCAAATAAAAGTTTTTGCCGCATAGTCATACGGGCGGATACTACACGATTGGGCAGACAGGCATGCTTGAATTGATTTAGAATATTATATATATATGTATAGAATATATATACTATATAGGGTCTCTGACGCTTCGTTCTGGGCGTTGCAAATATTTTGACAGAATGAATGTATATATCTCATCTTTCGGTGATGATACAAAAAGAAAGAGCTTATAGTCTTGGCTGCTAATGCTTATTCTATCTTTGAAATCGTACAGTTTATTTCTTTCGTCTAAATAAACTATGACAATAATAAAATTTGTAACCAAGTTATACATGCAAACGTAGAATTATCTCTTTGCTCAGTTAAACTTTCCTTAAGATTTGTACTCGCCTATGGCAGTAGCACCTTTGTACACTTGTTTCAAAGAGAAATGATTTAAATCTTTATTAATAACCTAACACTAACATGAACGAAAATCGGTGTAAAAATTGTTTGATATTTTGCAATTCAGTTTATTCTGAAAAGCGAGAAGATAAAAGACATGAATACAAAAATTCATATGCCGTTTTTAACTTTTGATTGCGTTTTTATTAATGTTGTCTCCGTTGTTGACACAGTTGTGGAACACTGCCCCATTTTTAACGTAGTTGTGAAGGCTATCTCCTTTTCATAAAAAAAATTTGCGAAATCTTTGACAGAATGAGAACAAACAAATAAAACCAATCAAATTGGCTCTTAACGTGACAGCATTACACTATTATCTTAACAAACGCTGATTAAAATAGCAGTTAATTTTATTTCTTAATCAACGATCCTCTCCTTCGCATATCTTATTGAATTACGTTTTGTCTCTAATTTTACAAATGTATCCCAACTTTCATGTTTAAAAAATTCTTACAAAAAATAAGTAAGTTGCGAATTAAAAATTTATGCTGTTTACTTATATTAAAAAAACTCAGCCTTTCGCGAAAAAATAACAATTTACGCAGTCATTAACTGAATTTTTGAATGCATAGCGTGGCTACTAAGATGGCAATATTACGGTAGAAATAATGGCATACAGATGGCGCTAGACTTAGGAGAAACATCTGATTTAAAACAAAAAACAGAGCTGTTTAGCGAACAAAATTTGAGGTGCAATAGCTACTCTGTGCAAAGAATAACGTGTCAAGTTTTTTTTATGTAGAATTTTTGGTTTCATTTTAAAAATCCATAAAAAACGCTAAGTTTAACAACTATTTGGAAAAGATATGGTAGACGAATGTACGAAAAAAACTTTAAGTAACATACCTTTACTGCAAACACGCGCTGGACCCAGAGAAAAGGACATATGGGTGCAACGATTAAAAGAAGAGTATCAGGCTTTGATTAAAGTGTGATTTTAAACGCTTATTAAGTTTTTCATTTAACTTAACAATATTTCATATTTTAGTATGTGCAAAATAATAAAGAATCCGGCATGGATTGGTTTCGCTTGGAATCGAACAAGGAGGGCACCAAATGGTTTGGCAAGTGCTGGTATATGCATAATTTGCTGAAATATGAGTTCGACGTAGAATTTGATGTAAGTATATATCAAAACTACCAATCACGATTGCACTTATAAGCGTAACTTTCACCCTTTGTGACTAGACTAAATATTGAAACATTGATATTCAATTTTAAACATTTGTCGTACAGATACCTGTCTTATATCCAACAACCGCGCCGGAAATCGCTCTACCCGAATTGGACGGTAAAACGGCGAAAATGTATCGGGGTGGAAAAATTTGCTTAACAGATCATTTTAAACCGTTATGGTCCCGAAATGTACCTAAATTTGGTATTGCACATGCTATGGCCTTGGGAGTAAGTCATATTAAAAAATTGTGAATACACGTTAGGTCATATATATAATCTTTAAATATAATCCTTTCAAATTTCAGCTTGCACCCTGGTTAGCTGTAGAAGTACCTGAACTTATAGAAAAAGGGATTATTACTAAGCAATAAGATTTACTTATTTAAGGATTTTTGCTCTTTGTCGCGTTTGCTTTTATTTTCTTTGTATTTAAGAAAGAAGAAAGAAATAATTTTTAGTACATGAAATGAAAAATTTTTATATAAATTATAAAGTCGAAAAAACAAATTATGTCGAAGTCTTATGTAGAAAAAGTGGTATAAAAAAGGAAAATGCATTCATTTTCATAAATTCTTAATAAAATAAAATATTTAAAAAAGAAAATAAATTCAAAAATATCTTCAAATATCCTACGAGTATTTTTTCATTTTTAGATGATTCTCTTCTACGTATATACGTATTATTAATAGGTAATTAAAACTAAATATAATAAAAAATGGCATTTTACGAATTGAAAATAAATAGAATTTAATATTTCTATCGGAAAATATATATAAGTATAAACATTTCTTTTTACAAATAATAAATTAACTGAAAAATTGATGTGAGATGTTAAAGAGTTACAATTTCCTTTTTATGTTAAGTATTTTGTAAGTAAGAAAGTTTAATAGGTTCCAAAAGAAAGAAGTTATATTTTGTGTGTGTGTGTGCGTGCTACACACTCCGTCAAATGTTTGTTGCTTACTTAGCAATCCGTAGTGTTTTTAACTTTGCGAAATACCTTCAAGTATGGTAGACTTGTGTGCGTAGGTGGCAGAAGGATAACAATATCTGCAAATTAGAATAAACAAAAATATTTGCTCATTTCGTTTGGAAAGCAAAAAATATGTAAGGCATCACTGAATATGAATAGAGCGAAACAAAAACCAAACATTAAAAGGGATATTGAAAGTAATAATGACAAACGCTAATATTACTTGTTGAAATAAATAAACATAACTTCATTTGGGGGAGTGGTCAAAAACTGATCGAATTCGAAATATTTTCAACAGCTTTCGTCGTTGGTCCAAACCACATCGGTTCATCAAATTTCATCAAAAATATTTCAAAACTTGCGATTTGCAACTTGAACAAGAAGAGACGGACGGACAGACAAACTTATTGATTCACAGAATATGAATAAGAAATGTGGCTCTATTTCATGTCCTTTTGTATGTTGCACACATTCCTATAAACTTAATGCATCTTTCTCCTACAAACTTGTATAAGATATAATAAATAAATATACATTTAAAAGATTCTCGACTACATTTTGCTCTTCAAAAGGATAAAAATTAGGCCAATATAATCGCCGATCTTTTGCGAACATCCCATTCATATTAAAATTTGTCTCGTGCAATTTGGCAGAGAATATAAGCAATGTACGCACATTTTAATTTGTGCGAATTGAGGTTTTGGTTTTGATGGCTGAGATTCAGACGCCTAAGGGGGGATAATTGCCCACTATACAATGACCTTTACTTGACTATGATGCGCAATTACTTCAAACGGTTTTGTGAAGCTTCTCTCACGTTATAATGTTGAGTGTTCTTAGACATAATAACTTACATTTGTTATTGCACTAATTTACTGTTGCTGTTGAGACGGTGCTGGTACCGGCCTTGCCTGTGGTTGTTGTTTTTGTTGCGTTTGTCCTAAATTTTGTTTCCAGTTATCCGTCCAGATTGAACTCAAACCAAAGGGATCAAAAATTGGTATATTCTCGGTAGCCTCTGTTGACAAATCATTAACTGATCCATTTATTGCCACTACTCCTGAGCTGGTCATGGTAGCAGTAGGCATTTGTTGTTTTTGATTAAGAATATAATGCTTCTCCAAACCTGGGGGTGGACGTATCATATTAGACGTTGTAGTTGTGGTTGCTGCCAAATTCCAAGAGTGGGCACTTTGATTAGTTGGGTCAAAATTGACAGCATTCGTAGAAGTTGCCGGAACAACGGCATTAGAGTTAACCATCGATGGCCACGAAGTGCAATTCAATTGGGACCAATTATTACCTGCTAATTTGGTTACTGAAGAACACGTCGTGCCTTCTAAGAATTGTTGCTGTTGTTGTTGCTGTGAATTGTTATGACCTGACATTTGCTGTTCGCGTAATTTTCGCAAATAATCGCTCGTCTGCTGCCATTGGCATGGTAGTTCATCTTGGGCATGTATCTCATATAAATGATTAGTTAATAAACTGCTTTGCTGTGATTGATGTTGCTCTTGGCGTTGGTGCTGTTGTTGCTGTTGTTGTTGTTGTGAATGATCGTCAAAGCCGTAAGGATTGCCTAAAGTATGGGATAACAAATCAGGGAAATATGAAGAGACTGAACCCAAAGCATTGCCATTATGAAATGTTTCCCACACAGGAGTGGAAGATGGTGATTTACGTGAACCAATAGGACCCAATTCGGATTTTTGGGCTGGAGTTTGTGACGTTGTCGAAGTAGCGAGAAGTTCTGAGTTTTCCAATGACGAGGATTGTAACGCTGGTGTCGGCAAGAGATCATCCAGAAATGTATGCTTAGTTGTAGCGGACTTTGAGGATTGTGATTGCAGGACGTCGCTGAACGTTACTTGACTATTAGTTTCCCAAGGTGATGTAATACAATTTCCTACATAAAGGCAGTCGTTTAAAACTGTAGAAGATTCTTTTTGTTTTTCAGACTTCCCAATAGAATCAGTCGATGGCATAGAAGTATTGGTAGCATTGGTAGAGAAATTTAAAGAATTTGAGGCTTTTAGTTTGGTTTTACGATCTGCTCGAGTTTTGTGTGACGACGAATGTTGAGAATGCATTGAAGATGCAGAACACGTGGAAGAGGAACATGAAGACGACGAGGCTGACGATAAAGAGTGAAGCGAAGAACCGACATCTATAGAGCAATTTTTACGTCTCTCGCGTCCCGGTGTTTTACCTAATTTGCGACCTGCACATACATTTAGGTCTTTAATATTAGGTGGCGTTAAAGCACCTACACACGTCTTTGATGCTTTAATGGATGCTTTAGCATTCGTTTTAGGGGAATTTTTCTCCTTTTTGCTTTCCTTTTCATGAACTTCTTCTTCTGTTTTAGATAACTTAATTAAATCTTCCGTAGCTGCGGTTTCAAAGATTTTGTTTTTCTTGTTACTAATCTTAGGATATGATGTTAACTTTTTCAATCCTCCGTCCATTTTATCTAATAAAGTCTTTTCAGTCAGCTTAGGTTTAAGATTTTTGGCTGTGCTGTCGTTAGGCGAGCTATTATTATGACTACCGTTAGAATTATTAGACACATTAGATGTTAACAATGTTTCGCTTTTGTCCTTAGCCAGACGCTTACGGGATTCACCACTACCAAAAGTCCAATTAACCATATCCGCCAAGGATAGATTACGTTTAGTAATTGAAGATTTTGTTTCTACATTCGAAAATGACTTTTGATTTTTATTAGCGTTTCGTTTCTTTAAACCGCTGTTTCCATTACCATCACTAGCATTAGACTTCTCCTTAGTTTTACCAGTAACGGCCTCTATTCCAGATGTCTCATTAGACGAATGGGAACGCATTGCTATATTGCGCAAATTAAAAGGTTGCATCTGTGCTTTATCCCGGGCCAAAGAAAGTTTCGACTGTTGATAGCATATGTTGCCGTAATCTATGTGGGCAGCGATAAGCACCAAGGCAAACATTATGGATAAAACTACAATTGCTGCACTACGTATACGTGATTCCCAAAAAGGACGAGGCAACAAGGCAATACAACGTTCCAAGCCTTTATTCGGCAATTGTGCTACAAGCACATAATCAAATCCAAACGAATGGTTGGTTTTCAAAATAAACGGTTTCGTAATACGTGTAACAGTGAAATCCGGCTGAAAAGTAATCTCAATCCTACGTGTACCGTTCGTTTTTAACTCAAACGGCGAACAATCAGCTGTACTAAAACCATAACCGGTACATGGCTGATCATCTATAAATATTCCTTTTATCCAAATAGGTAATTCTCCAGAATTACGAGCCGTAAAGACGCGTTTTGCCAGAAGCTGAAACGCCAAAAACGAACATATAAATCAATTTTATTCTTATTATTCATATGAGAATGTACCTTGTGTGCGACATCCACACCAGCCTTACTTGGATTTTGTGTCGCAGAACAAACGCGTTCCATTTGCAGTTCGCTTATTTCAAAGAGGAGCGGATTTAGTGAGCCGGGCTTGCGATTACTTAAACGAAATTGCGATTGGACTGTCTTAGCACTAAGCCAGATAGCCTCATATAAGGTTAAATTATTGCGAACATGCAGCAGAGTGCAATAAGTTCCCGTAGTGTGCGAACGAAATCTAACGGGGACTGAAACGCTTCCTCCCGCGGGTATTAGTAACGGCTTTTCAGGAGGATTGTTGACTAGAGAAAATACCGCTTTATCTGTGAGATAACAACTTGGTGCAATTACAATAACTTCAAGCGGTAAAGAAAGTTGCGTTTGCTTTGCCAGTGACGGATCAGCTAAAAAATAATCAACCAGTATAGGAGTGTCGGCCGGATTCGTGATTGTTACGACATACTCCTGTGTTTTATTCACTTCTGTGGTAGGCAGTACAGCAGCACTACCCACTAATTGTGGCCATTCTAGTTCAATGATGAGATTCATTTGAAATTGTACTGAATCTTTCGTGGTCATGATAAAATCAATATTCTGAAAATACCATTTAAAATGACGATACAATTCGGTCCGCCGTCTCAATTCGACTTCATCAAAATGAGGAATGTGAAGATTATTGCCTTCAAAATTGTTAAGAAACGTGACCACCTCATCTGTATAAGGAGATATGTAACAACGTGAACCGCATAAGAGGGCCGGTTCGAAATAAATTCGTCCAACAGTGGTAACTGTTTCAGGGGATATCTTGGAGCCATATTGCTGGAAATCTTCAAATCGGAAACCCGGTTCGGTAAAATTGATACTACGTATGTTCAAAGGATATTTGTAAGTTGAACGTATACTCAGTTCGGAAGAGCAAAGTTTACCCTGAAATAATATCAAAAAACAAAAAAAAAACAAAAAAAAACGATCGCCATGTTAGTGAAGAAATGTACAAAAATTGCCTTTAAATTAAACGTAGACTTTAATGATATTGAAAAAAAAAATTGGCTGAATTGAATAAGACCTGTTGTCTCCTAATAAAGCATCGATTTTAATATTTTTGCTAGGAATTTACGAAATTTTTCCTAAGGACTACACAATTAAAGAATTCAATGACGTCTGCAAGCTAAGAATTATTATTATGCATAAAAAAAATTCGCTAACGGTCTTCTATTACTTGTAATTAAATTTTCAACTTTCAATGCAAGTGAAAATATAAAAATATGATTGATATATGATGATTAAAATGAATATATGGTGAATAAACCATGCTTGCCTATAAAACAGTGTTTAGAGCAAATCATTTTTATAATAAAGAAATAAAAATATTGCAGCTGTGGTAGCCTAGATCACCCTAACGTTATCGAAATATCGAATTTTGAAAATATGGTGTTAAGGTGTGATCGAAAAAGTTTGTACAAACTGACCCATTTTCAAAAGGTATTAGTGTAGCAAATTTTATCAAAATGACTCAAATGTCGCGACCTGTAGGTTGAACAGGAGACAACGACAACAAGCAGACAGACAAGCTTAGATCGGTATAATAGAAGGTGGATCTCTCTAAAGACGTTTTGATTGTTGCTTACATCCGTACAATTTTAAAATATCCTTGTATCGCAAGTGGTGTAGACTATATAAAAATAGCAACTTTAAGTGATGAATGAAATCCATAGATCATAATGAAAGTTAGTCAATGGTTGCAGCTGAGTCTTTTTCTATTAACGGTGTTGTGATATGTAATACCGTGTTAAAAGTTTCACTTTAACTTATGCTTAAAAGGTGCGAATTTATAAATTAATTTATGAAACCAATTTATGCCGCTTGACTGCTTTAAATATCCCGTAATACACATTTTCTATTGACCTCATACCCAAATATATTTATATTAAAAGAAATTTAATCAAATTCAAACGAATAATTAGTTTTCAAAATAAACGATTTCGTAATTTTGATAAATATTCGAAAAAAAAAAAATTAAAAATTCAGAAAAAAACTTGACAATAAGTTCAATCGTTTACATATATGCCCATCTTTGTAAACAGGCACCAATCTTGTCCCATTGCGAATCTTTCCAAGTTGTGTTTTTTAAACGCCTTTTATATATAGAAAATATGTAGATTATTGCAATAAAATGCGTCCAAATAAATCATATTTCAGGCATGAGTAGAGAAATTTTTAAAGTAGAATACCGATCTTAACATTTTACCGTTGATTTTAACATTGATTACAGAAAATGCTTAGTTTACAGAGCTCTAAACCAAAATTTAAACATATTTAAATTATTAGGAACTTACCGGGAAGCAATTGATGAAGTGTAACTTCTCTTGATCTACTTCCAGACGACCGTTTGATATGAATAGCTTTATATTTACTGTTATATTTTCATATTGAGTTGAAATTATCATCATTTGATTTATAGGATATTCGCTTAATTCCAGTAATGAACGAGCATGCGGATGCAGTTCCACACTAAACACAGCCACGTCGCCCTCGTTTAGATTGTCGTCAAACGTATAGTTAGTATTCACCAAATCGACGATTGTATGGGTATCGAGAGACTTTGCAGAGGAGGCTTTTACGCAACCCAAAAACATAATGGAACATCGTACCGCTCTCACTGACTGCATCCTCCAATTGGTGATTTTTACACTGATCGGATTACGATTTTGTATTATTACAAAACTAGTCTGAGGCTTGGAGCCTAAGTTCAACTCAGTACTGTAGACTGAGGAGCTTGAACGCCATATGGTATTGGTTTGAGTATACACGTGCAAAAGTCCTGAGCACAGAGAAACAGGAATATCAAAACATGTCAAGTTTGTATAAATATGTAGTGTCGTGTTATAGTTGAGATCTTTAGAATCTCGTTTAGATAGCTTTAAGTCCATCTCGAAAGTGGCATGTGGTACTAAAATCGACCCATCAACTCTCAACGAAGGCGAATTAATGGTTAAGGCGGAATCACCTTGTTCCTTGCGCAGGCTTACATTATAAACAGTTAAAGGCTGCTGAAAAAGATTCTGAAATACAAAACGTCGTTGTCCTTTAATGAAGTCCTTTAATGTCAACCGGTTGATATGGCGATCGTAATGAAAAGAGCCTTTGAATAACTCGAATCTAATTAAAAGTTGCACGGAATGTTGCACAGCAACACCACTACTGGGCGATACTAATTTAAGTACAATACGTTCGCTCACAGACGCACCATCAGCAACATACGTCAACATTTGAGGCTTTATGGTTAAAGTAGAATTTTTTGAATTATATTCGAAACCCTTGTTAATTTGTTCGTTTGAACATTGCAGTGAGTTTAATCTGAATTCGTGCTTAGAATGTCGTATATATATATGACGTTGTATAGGATTCGTTTCTGAATTGACCGTCACATGGCCAAGATCTAATAATGGATTTTCAGCATATAAATCATAATCGGAAGTAATCTCAAATTCTACTGGTATTACTAAGATATCTTTATGTTCTTCTCCAAGCAAAGGCCCCGCGATTTTAATGCGAATGTACGCACTGTAATTGCCAGCTGCCAAGCCTTGAAAGCGTATGCGTATTATGGGTTTCGTGGTG
>NW_024000256.1:0-1054 GCF_014805625.2 Glossina fuscipes
TGTCTCTCCAATTTGAAGGGGAAGACACCTGGTCTAGACCGCATCTCCTACCAAATGATCAGTGCTATGTCTAAGTCTAGTAAAAATAAATTGCTGGACATATATAATACGGTATTTTTGACTGGCCCTACATGTGGAAACTGGCTACAGTTGTTCCAATTCCAAAGTCTAAAAATGTCTCCATCGCTTCGGATTATAGCCCAATTTCTCTTTTATCTTACCTCTCAGAGGTATTGGAAAAGATTATGGCATCTAGATTATCTTGGTTTCTTGACTCCAAGAACCTGATAACAAAGCAACAAGTTGGTTTCAAGCGGGATAGAGGGTGCATCGACGTTCTTTTATATATTGATTATACCAGTACAAAACGTGCAGACGCTGCATATTCTCGGGCTCACTTTTTCCAACTAACATCGTTGGAAAGCACACTGTCTTCTGTTAAAAAATTCTATTTTAACAAGGGTGAATTTCATACAGTACGTTGCTTGGAGAAGCCATGCGCATATTAACACTATTTCTTATCTTACCAAAATGCTTGTGTTAAGCAAGATTGACTATGCTTTGATAATTTATGACAATAGCTGCAAATCTAATATCAACATCCTTAAACCGGTCTATCACCAAGCCGTCAGAGCAAGTTTTTACACTTTTCCGACGACGCCCATAAATAATATTATAATTGAAACCGGTCTCCCAACTTTAGAAAATAGACTGTTTGAGTTAAAAGCTAAAATAGTCCCCAAGCTTCTTAATTCAAAGAAATCTATTCTCGGTGATGACGTGAGAAAGATTATTATTGCGAAGAAACTTCCAAAGTCACCTTCTGCAATTGACCATTGTTTGTACGTCGCAAAGGAATTAAATATTCCCTTAAAAATTTTCCGCTCCTTTGGTGTTAAACATCCATGGATTTTCAGAGACTATTCTTTTGACATCTCTCTGTCTATGCACAAGAAAGAAGATACTCCAAATTACGTCTTCAGGAATCTAATAGCTGAAAAAACCCAAGTATTGGACAGTACTGGTTGGAATCTTTTGTACACAGACGGCTCAA
>NW_024000257.1:0-1516 GCF_014805625.2 Glossina fuscipes
CTTGCTTTTCGATTGTCCTTTGATTGTGTGGCTGAGCTCTGGCGGTTCTGTGCTTTTGTTAAATATGAACTCAAAGATGACCATTAAAAAAAATATCATAGAAAAGAAATTCTTAACGCGCGGAAACGATACATTTATAAAATTAGCAAAATTGTGATGGGTTAAATATATCGAATATAAAATTTAAACGATTTAATTAAAATTTAAACGATAAATTTACCGAAATCCATTTTTTTTAAACTAAACGCTACCAATAGTAAGCTTACGAATTATTAAAACAAAAAAAAACGGAAGAAAGACCTCCCAATGGAAAACCAACAAAAAAGAAGAATCAATAATCGAATTAATAAAAATGTTGCTACAAACAACGCTACAAAAGCAAAATAATCTCTTAATGTTTTAATGTTTAATCCATTTTAATTTCGAAGCTTTTTAGTTTGTGAAGAACTGAATATGCAAAAGTAGCTTAAACGAGCTAACTTACATTAAAACGTCGTGTATATAGAGTTCGTGCTAAATAAAAAAAAAAACGATTATAAAATATCAGGGCTTTAGTACAAAGAGTCACAAAACGAAAACGAAGTACGAAAATATTGTATATTCTCAAAGTAACTTTCTACAAAATTTTGGTTTGGAACACATATGATTTTTGTACAAAAATTAATTTTTTTCCTATGTGAAGAAAAACTTTGAGTAACATTGGACCGAACAAATTATTTCTCAACCTGTATATTAGTGAAACTGCGTTTCTATTTTTCTCCATCAAATTATTGAAATCCCTATAAAGTCAATCAATAGAGTGAAAAACAAGAGAAGCAGGAACAATTGTGCAAGGAAAACGAGGTGAAGAGTTGAGTGTGCCGGTTGAATGTACCAAGCAAAGCGCATCGCATTCGTGTATGAATATATTATTTTTAAGTATCATTGACGGTAAGCGTACGAAAACGAAAAAAAAAAAGTAAAAATAAATGAAACAAAAATATATCTAAGTAAATAACATAAAATTATGGAAATTTTCTCTAAAGAATACATGAACTTCTTATTACGATAGCTTTTGCGAAATAATATACATTAAGAAGAAAATTGTTAATATTAAAATATTTAAAAAGAAAGAGAATTAGTATAAAGAGATGTTAACATTAATATTTGAGTCAAAATTGGCAGCCAACCTGCCTGCATCCGTTAAGTTAGAGAAATTTAAACATGAGACAAGAAGTTTTTTTTGGATTATTTTGCTTTGTCTTTTTCTCTGAAATAAAAAAAAAAGGTGATATTAAAGAGTATGTGGTGTGTATTTTCTTTACTTTGCCTTCATTGAGCAAACAATGCAATTATAATGAAAGAGAAGTACAATTTAATGTGACGGAGGCTCGCCTTCATTTTCTCGATTTCAATGTAAAGCAAAGGAATCTTTTCATGGTCGGCAATTGCACCTACGTACATATGAAGATTGATTCAAAAAAAGAACTTTACTAGCAAAAATCGAAATCTAGACTTAAAATTTTTTTTTACATGC
>NW_024000258.1:0-2235 GCF_014805625.2 Glossina fuscipes
TCCTCCAGACAGTGCTGTGAGCATGTCATACTTGACTCCATCACAACCTGCAGCAGTAGCTCTCTTTCTGGAATGTAAAATATACGTTAGCTCATGCAATGAAAAGGGTGTGTTACTGATACTACTAAAAGGAATTGAAGCCATTGTAATCGGATTGACATTTGGAATGTAGCTCTTAAGCATATCCAAGTATTTTTTATTATCACGGTCATTCCATACAGCACAACCGCTTAATTTTCGACTAGAATATCGATGACCATTGATATAATTCCAGAAAGAACGTGGGTTGTCGTTATCACATAAATCTTTAGTCGCGATAGCTCTATGTGCCCTTTTCGCCTTTCTAACTGCAGACCTCCATTCTTTCAGTATTTTCATATATTCAATGTAGTTGGCTGGATTGGCATATTTACTCATTTTTTTCCTTGCAGCTTGGTATTTGCGAAAAAGTGTTGACAGGGAAGGATTCTACCAAGGTTAAGGTGAGAAGGACTCAATGTCAGGGAAGTTGATTCTGGCAGACATGATCACAGACTGAAAGGCACTTTGAATTGATGATAAATCAGAAGGAAGATCAACTTTAGACAGACGGTCCATAAGGAACTTGCGTGAAATGAAATTTTCTATTTTCTTGACGGAAATGTTATAACTGTGGAATATAATGGGGGAGTGCTGACTTTTACCAATGGAAACATTGGACGTGTTCCAGTTGAAAGATAAAATGGTTGAGTTCGAGAAAGTTAGATCCAAGACACTGCTCACCGTGCGACCGCTCCGGTCACAGTGAAAGGTAGTATTGCCATTATTTAAGAAACTGAAACTGCTAGAATTGATGGAATTTACAAGGATTTTGTCTTTGTTGGTAGAGACTTGATCGCCATACAGGCGGTGTCTTGCATTGAAATCTCCAGCTAGAATCACGGTTTGTTCACCATCAAGAAAGTCGCATAATCTCTGAATCTCATCACGAAAGGTTTGCACATCAAGACTGGGTGGAAAGTAGCATGAGGCTATGAAAAGATTCGGTTTCAGGTTGATGGTTTTGATAATGATGATGTCAACGGCAGAGTTATAGGGAATACGTCTGAAATTGACACCTTTCTTAACTAATATACTAACACCACCATAGTCATCATTTCGGCATTTGGTGGCTGAGGCATAATTCGAAACTTTAACTTCGAAACAATTTTCATCTCTCAGAAAAACTTCACTTAAGATACAAAAATCGATCTTGTTTGAGTTTAAGTAAAAATCTAGAAAAGATAGGTTACGTCGGACACTTTGAATATTATATTGTAAAAAGGATATCATGTTGAAACTTGAGAAAGAACCCCAGCGGATTTCCTCGCAGTACTGGATGCTCGAACGGGGCAAGAAATAGCACAGACAGACATTTTTTCTTCAAATTCTTTAATAAGATTGTGAGGGATCATCGGACGGATACTTTCTTGAATCGCGTGAATTAATCTTTCAAGTTCTGAAGACCGCAAATAGTTGTTTGAAATTTTCGGTCCAAGAAGGCTTGTTCCAGACGACTTGGGGGGTGTATTGGGAGAAGGCTTGGTGGGTGAATTGATAAGAGATTTGGAGGGAACCAATTTCCTTTTGACGACAACATTGTATTTATTTTTGGTTAAGATTTTGTTGACATTTTGATTATCATCCTTGGTCGAAATTGCAGACGTGTTCCCCAGTGGAGGGAAATTGCCGTCATAAGTGTTGTCATCGAGACATTCGAAATAATTTTCGGAAAAATTCTCTTTGACCCCATTATCCTGTTGATGTTTAATTCAATTTCCCTATTAGGGCAACACTTATTGAGAGCGTTGTGCTCACCTGAGCCGCAGCACATGCACTTCATCGCCTCACAATTTACACACTTCGGAGACTTTCCACAGTTAATGCACCTGCTCTCTTTGGCTTTGCAGAATTTAGATACGTGGCCGTATCTGCCACACTTAATGCACTGCTTTAAAATGGGTACAAAGTATTCGACCGGCAGATTACAATAATTAAATTTTATTGCCTTAGGGAGGGCTCTCCCTTTGAAGCCAACTTTGATGCTGGTTGTGGGAATCCACTCGTCTTTGTTGTTGGGATTTCTTCTTTGGAAACGGACAGCGGACTTAATCGGAATATCAGATACGGCGTTTTTAATTATATCATCGACACTATATATGCATAGGATGTTTCGAATAACCCCAAATCTCTCAGTGAACGACCTCGGTATGTACG
>NW_024000259.1:0-1489 GCF_014805625.2 Glossina fuscipes
AAATCCTTATTGTGAATAAGATTTTTCAAAAATGTTTTTTTGCCTGACCCTGATGGTCCACTAATAAGCATAGTAAATGAATGGTAAAACTGATAAAACATGTTGTCTTGTTAATTATAAACCAGAGAATAAATTAGGACTTTATAGAATTTGTCCTTTTTAAAAATATTTATTTATTTAATCTTAAGTAATAACTTCAGTTCTTTTTTCACGATAGATAAAAAGTTTATATAAATTGTTAAGAGCACATCTAAATTTAAAATCATTTCGATGATGTGGACAGTTAGTAAAATAATTAGGTAGTTTTCTCAAAGATGTTTGAGTGTCCACGAATATCACTTTAGATTTTAAATAGTTTTTAAGAAATTCTAGTTTTTCTCTTCCCACGACTAAAACGTACTCATAATTATTCCAGGGAGATAGTATGTCACCTAAGCAGGTATAGTCATAACCCTAGTCGAGGCAATGTTTGTTGTTTCAAAGGAGCTAGTGGAGTGTATGCACATAGTACCCCTACAGTTATTCGCTTATCCTTAAGAAGTTAGTGGAGTGTATGCACATAGTACCCCTACAATTATTCGCTTATGCTTAAGAATAGGCAACTGATCCAAAAGCTTTCCCGAGGCATCTAATTCTTCATGTTGTATAAGTCATTTCTGAATATGTTTTATGTTATCTGAAGACTTTCGGGCAATGGGTCATTGCAATCCAAATTCAGACACCATAATTTTTGAATAAAGATCTTTGCTTTAATGACCACCGGAGCTAATAATTCAAGAGGATCAAAGATCAGAGGTTACCGATCGCTTTGATACTAAGTGAAATTCGTTTACTTTCACATTTATGCAGAAACGATCATTCTTGGGTCGCCTTAGAAATCCTGATGTTTTTACCGTATTAGAACTATAGTTGTTGAAATCTAAATTTACTTCCTGGTTGCCTTGTGGAATATCTTTTAGTAACTGTGGATTGTTTGCACACCGTCTTTGTAGATTAAATCCACGCTTATGAAGAATTTCAGTTAGCCGCTTCTGGGTATCTGTAGCAATTTTAAGAGTGTTGCGCCGCCAAGATCATCATGTACGTAAAAGTTGTCTCTTAGCGTTTCGGATCCGAGTGAGAATTTTTTTTGCGATTTTTTGTAGATGTTTTGTGGATACGTCAGGTTTTGTTCATGTACAGTACATGACAGTATTTAGTTTATAGTAATTAATGGATGATGATGAATTTTCACTGCAGGCTGCCCCTTTCCATTGGTCCTAATTGTTCGTACTCTCCCGTGAATTGTATGTACTGGGTAGGAATCTCGGCATACTTTTGAAGCCGTCTTTGTAGACTTATAAATAGGAGGCAAGCTATGACGTGTGATTTACCCAAGCTGTAAGATTTTCCCGAAATAGAAGAATGACCATAAAACGGTCATCCGTGTTGATCTGCACATACTTATTAAAGTGCGATTCACACAGTTTTTCTTCCAGAGACATCTGCT
>NW_024000260.1:0-2732 GCF_014805625.2 Glossina fuscipes
GTTGGTAACAAAATAGTTACAAACAAGCCGGCAAGTCCTTCCGTTTTAAGCTACGCTGAAGTGGCAATGGTATCTCCGCCAAGGACCGCCACTCACTCTAATCAAGCGCCATCGCTTAAAAATAATAAAGAGAAAAATAAATCATCCCCTCCCCCTGGCTTTTCGAATGTGAACGCTGGTGGCATGACTGGACAAGTCGCACAAGCTGTTGGTGCAAGAGCGATAACGCCATCTATATTCTCCCCAACTCTAAACTCCCCAACCGTGAGCCCTCCTGTTCCAAGTAATGACATTTGCTTGAGTTCAGTTCCTCCTAGAAAAGCAATATTTTTGTCAAGACTGGCACCTGAAACATCGGTGGATAACGTAAAAAGTTATCTGGCGGCGAAAGTCCCATCAGTCAATATGAAGCGCGTTAGCATTTTCAAAATGGCTCCTTCTCAATCTAGAGCAATCTCCTCTTTTAAAATACTAGTTCCGACTGAAAACAGTGATATGTTGTTAAACAAATCACTGTGGCCATTAGGATCCTTAATTAAGGAATTTATCCCTCGAGATCGTCCTCGTAATACCAAGGCAATAGTCTTGTCGCCTTCAAAAAATTAATTGTTTCTTCAGGCCCACTATCTCTCATTTATCAAAATGTTAGGGGCCTAAATTCGAAAATTCGTTCCACTTTTCTAAATTCAGTGAGCACGGAATTTTTCTGTTTGGCCTTTACTGAAACTTAGCTAAAACCCGATCTTAATTCGTCGGAACATTTTTATAATTCTTTCCAAGTGTTTAGAAATGATCGAGTGAATCGCATTGATGGTGGTGTATTAATTGCGTCAGTCCCGTCCAATTCAATAGAATTTCCCACTTCTCCTGACGTTGAATTTATCGGTATTCGTGCGAATATGCCTGATAAATATCTATTTGTAACCTGCTCCTATATTCCCCCAAATTACTATATCTCCATATACAGGAAACTCGCTTCCCTCATTTGCGAAGTGGCCAAGCGGTCTAGACTTAACGATTTGGTCGTTGCATTGGGTGACTTCAACTTGCCTCAAGTCACTTGGTGTAGCACTGATAATTCTGGCTGTTTGGTTCCTACTTCAACGTCTGATAGGGCTGTTGTGTTCTTTAGTGAATTGTTTGGTCATAATTTGGGTCAATATAATCGTACCCCTAATTGTAATGGTAGACTGCTTGATCTCTGCTTTACCAATTTTCCCGAGATTTACGTAAATCGTTGTCCACCTTTTAGTTTACCTGAGGATCCTTATCATCCATCAATATGCATTTCCTTTCATCATATTAATGATGGTTTGTTGAAATGCCTTAATGTGCCAAATCAAACTTTTTTAAATAATTATTATGATTTTCATAAAATCAATATTGTATTACTAAAACATCGTCTTTCACATCTGACGCTTGATTTTTCAACCGGCAGTATTGGAAGCTTATTGTCATCGTTCTACAATACATTAAATCTAGCTATTGCTGCATCTGTTCCGATCAAGCATTGTCGACCTCGAAGCAGGTGTCCCCCGTGGTTTAATAAGACAATTAAATATCACAAAAATAGAAAAAACTCGCTATTCAAAAAATATTCGAAAAGTGGCTCTGCGCTCGACTATGTCGCTTACTCGGTGGCGAGGCATAGATTTAACTCCCTCAACCATCATTATTACTGCAGATACCTTCAGTTCATTAAATCCTCTCTGTTTGCTAATCCTAAATTCTTCTTTAAATTTGTTAACTCTAAAAGAAGAATTTCCACATATCCCTCTCATGTTTTTTTTAATGGCTCTGATTCCTCGGATGATTTTGAAATCTCAAATCTATTTGCCGAGTATTTCCGACGAAACTTTTCGATTGCTAATTTCGATTTATCAGCAAACTACTCATCTCCTATAACTAACTCGGTTTCAATACCTAACTTGGTAATTTCGGAAGATGACATTTTTAAAGGGTTGAGTTCTCTAAAATACAGTTGTTCGCCTGGACCTGATGGAATTCCATCATGAGTACATAAATCTTGCGCTGTCGAGTTATGTGGTGTGATCTCAAAGACTTTTAACATGTCCTTGTATTTAGGTGTTTTCCCTTCATGTTGGAAGAGTAGTTTCTTTATTCCTACCCACAAGAGTGGAAGTAGACAATTTGTTGAGAACTACAGAGGCATAGCCAAGTTGAGTGTCTTGCCCAAGTTGTTCGAGCGTATTGTGACTCAGCATTTGGCCTTTGCCATTAATTCGTATATTTCTCCGCACCTGCACGGCTTTCGGAAAGGGCGATCTACAGTCACCAACTTGTTAGAGTTTACCTGTCATGTTTTCAAGGCTTTTTCTAGCGGCTCTCGCACAGATGTTATTTACACTGATTTAAGCAAAGCATTTGATATGGTTAACCATATACTACTTATCTTTAAACTCCAAGCCTCTGGTTTGCCACCCTACTTAGTGAAATGGATAAGCTCTTACCTGCACAATAGATCCTTCAGGGTTTTGTTTAACTCCATCACCTCGGATGAATTCCCCGTTACGTCTGGCGTACCTCAAGGAAGTCACTTAGGTCCTATTTTATTTAGTTTATACATTAACGATCTCCCATCGGTGGTTAATTCCAGCCAGATCTTAATGTATGCTGATGATGTGAAACTGTTTTCTTCCTTCTCTGTTGAATCGCAATCACATAAGCTTCAAGGTGATTTGGATAATTTTGTTGCATGGTGCTCTTTGAAT
>NW_024000261.1:0-1566 GCF_014805625.2 Glossina fuscipes
TTAAAATTGCGAAATTCCGGATCGAAAGTATATAAAATGTCATTAAACAGTATTAAAGAGTCTTAAACAGTTGTAAACCGTTGTATATAGTTGTAAACACTTTATTAAAATAACGAAATTCCGGATCGAAAGTATATAAAATGTCATAAAACAGTCTTGAACAGTTGTAAACAGTTGTAAACACTTTGTTAAAATTGCGAAATTCCGGTTCGAAAGTATATAAAATGTCATTAAAGAGTCTTAAAGAGTCTTAAACAGTTGTAAACTGTTGTTGTTAGTTGTAAATACTTAATTAAAATAGCGAAATTCCGGATATAAAATGTCATTAAACAGTCTTAAACCGTTGTAAACACTTTGTTAAAATTGCGAAATTCCGGATCGAAAGTGTATAAAATGTGTTAAACAGTCTTAAACAGTTGTTAGGAGTTGTAAATACTTTGTTAAAATAACGAAATTCCGGATCGAAAGTATATAAAATGTCATTAAACAGTCTTAAAAAGTTGTAAATAGTTGTAAACAGTTGTAAACACTTTGTTAAAATAGCGAAATTCCGTATCGAAAGTGTATAAAATGTGTTAAACAGTCTTAAACAGTTGTAAACCGTTGTAAACACTTTGTTAAAATTGCGAAATTCCGGATCGAAAGTATATAAAATGTCATAAAACCGTCTTAAACAGTGGAAAACAGTTGTAAACACTTTGTTAAAATAGCGAAATTCCAGATCGAAAGTATATAAAATGTCATTAAACTGCCATTAAAGAGTCTTAAACAGTTGTAAACAGTTGTAAGCAGTTGTAAACACTTTGTTAAAATTGCGAAATTCCGGATCGAAAGTATATAAAATGTCATTAAAGAGTCTTAAACAGTTGTAAACTGTTGTATATAGTTGTAAACACTTTGTTAAAATAGCGAAATTCCGGATCGAAAGTATATAAAATGTCATTAAACAGTCTTAAACAGTCTTAAACAGTTGTAAACCGTTGTAAACACTTTGTTAAAAATTGCGAAATTGCGGATCGAAAGTGTATAAAATGTCATTGAAGAGTCTTAAAGAGTTGTAAACTGTTGTATATAGTTGTAAACACTTTGTTAAAATAGCGAAAATCCGGATCGAAAGTATATAAAATGTCCTTAAACACTATTAAAGAGTCTTAAACAGTTGTAAACCGTTGTAAACACTTGGTTAAAATATCGAAATTCCGGATCGAAAGTATATAAAATGTCATAAAACCGTCTTGAACAGTTGTAAACCGTTGTAAATACTTTTTTAAAATTGCGAAATTCCGGATCGAAAGTATATAAAATGTCATTAAACAGTATTAAAGAGTCTTAAACAGTTGTAAACCGTTGTATATAGTTGTAAACACTTTATTAAAATAACGAAATTCCGGATCGAAAGTATATAAAATGTCATAAAACAGTCTTGAACAGTTGTAAACAGTTGTAAACACTTTGTTAAAATTGCGAAATTCCGGTTCGAAAGTATATAAAATGTCATTAAAGAGTCTTAAAGAGTCTTAAACAGTTGTAAACTGTTGTTGTTAGTTGTAAATACTTAATTAAAAT
>NW_024000262.1:0-1437 GCF_014805625.2 Glossina fuscipes
TTGTTTGTTGTTATTGTTTATCTCGCAATAAATTGTACCTTAGGAAACACATATTTAGTGAACACACGGACCATAAAAATGTGACTTACCTTGGGGGCTGTCTTCGCTTCAGTAAAAAAAGATGCTTGCCGAATAGAATTGCAAGCATAATTTGAACAGAATGTAATGCCACACCTGCCAAAGCATTGCGCAGGCTCTTCAGCAATGGCCATAGATATGTCCGAAGTAAATGTTCCAGAGATAACAAAGGTTAGTCCACCAATGAAATCTTCAGCTTCCTTGGTCCTTGAGTTGCTCCCATATCACTCAACACTTCTATTCGAAACTCTTTAACCATCTTAGAACGGTTTGGAACTATATATGGTAGTCTCCATTACGGTTCTGTTGGTCTAATCGACCAATGGAAAGAGTTTGTAAATATAAAACTATCCACATTTAAACATTACAGGGATTTTTAATTTTTATGTGGTGCATTCTAAAAGGCCATCAATTTCTTCTTCTTCCAAATTTGCGCAACGAACCAATATACATAAAAATTGCGTAAGATTTTAAATACATTTTACAGTATTAATGAAGACACGGAGCTACGTTGTTACATTTCCTCTCAAAATGAGATAAGTAACTTTGGTCAACTTAGAAATACTCTTTGTAGTATCTAAGGCAGATTACAAAAAAAACATATTTCCATGCATCATTTGTTTCTATTAATGGCAAGTTTTCGATTACATTGGAAAGGGTTAAAATTACTTATAAATATAGAATTAATTTTAAGCGACCCCAGCTACCCTTAGTTTTTTGTATTTTTTTCTAAACGTCTTCTAGAAGAGTAACATAAACAAGATGCATTTGCGCTCTTACGTGTTTTTTTTTTATGAATTTCTTCCTCTTCACTCTTCATAACAAGTTTTCTTATATTGAATCCTTGAAATCGTATCCCAAGATGTGCATAAGCTCTTCTCCTTTGCGTGCGTTCGTAATGTTTAAAAAACATGAGTGCCCTGACTGCATATTTTTAATTAATTTATTCGTTATATAAACTAGAAATTCTATAAAAAAATAAGTCTTTATACTACGAATGAATTTTTTCAGCTAAAGTGATGAGGTTATCAGATGTTTTCTTTTCATCAGTTGCAGAAAACGCTAACAAATGTGCATCTCACACACATATTCACGCAGTCATGGTTTGTTTTTGTGTTTTCGGTATGATTTTATTCACATAGAATACATTATGTAATATATATACATAATTTAATATATTACTGTTGCATTTTCTTTCCGTTTGTTGTTTTGAAGTTCCTTGCAATATGTCACAAGCTTTCCTACAACAATGTCAAATATAATAGCAGTTTTTTCAAAACATCCAGTTGAATAAAGTAAAGGCATGCAGCCCATAAAATTCTTTTAGATAAAAAAAAGATGTCATAATGGCGGCGTATG
>NW_024000263.1:0-1376 GCF_014805625.2 Glossina fuscipes
ACATGAAAAATTGAACAAAAATCAATGACCAACATGAAAAATTGAATAAAAATCAATGAGCAACGTAAAAAATTGAATGAAAATCATGAGCAACATAAAAAATTGAACAAAAATCAATGAGCAAGATGAAAAATTGAATAAAAATTAATTAACAACATGAAAAATTTAATTAAAATCAATGAGCAACATGAAAAATTTTATAAAAATTAATGAGCAACATGAAAAATTAAACAAAAATCAATGAGCAACATGAAAAATTGAATAAAAATCAGTGAGCAACATTAAAAATTGAATAAAAATAAATGAGCTACATGAAAAATTGAATAAACATCATTGAGCAACATAAAAAATTTAATTAAAATCAATGAGCAATATGAAAAATTGAATAAAAATCAGCGAGCAACCTGAAAAATTGAATAAAAATCAATGAGCAACATTCAAAATTGAATAAAAATCAGTGAGCAACCTGAAAAATTGAACAAAAATCAATGACCAACATGAAAAATTGAAAAAAAATCAACGAGCAACATGAAAAATTGAATAAAAATCAATGAGCAACATGAAAAATTGAATAAAAATCAGTGAGCCACCTGAAAAATTGAATCAAAATCAATGAGCAACATTAAAAATTGAATAAAAATCAATGAGCTACATGAAAAATTAAATAAACATCATTGAGCAACATAAAAAATTTAATTAAAATCAATGAGCAACATGAAAAATTGAATAAAAATCAGCGAGCAACCTGAAAAATTGAATAAAAATCAATGAGCAACATGAAAGATTGAATAAAAATCAATGAGCAACATAAAAAATTGAACAAAAATCCATGAGCAAGATGAAAAATTGAATACAAATCAGTGAGCAACATTAAAAATTGAATAAAAATCAATGAGAAATATAACAAATTTAATTAAAATCAACGAGCAACACTAAAAATTGTATAAACATCAATGAGCAACATGAAAAATGGAACAAAAATCAATGAGCAACATGAAAAATTGAACAAAAATCAATGAGCAACATGAAAAATTGAATAAAAATCAATGAGCTACATGAAAAATTGAATAAACATCATTGAGCAACAAAAAAAATTTAATTAAAATCAATGAGCAACATGAAAAATTGAATAAAAATCAGCGAGCAACCTGAAAAATTGAATAAAAATCAATGAGCAACATTAAAAATTGAATAAAAATCAGTGAGCAACGTGAAAAATTGAACAAAAATCAATGACCAACATGAAAAATTGAAAAAAAGTCAACGAGCAACATGAAAAATTGAATAAAAATTAATGAGCAAGATGAAAAATTTAATTAAAATCGACGAAAATTTAATAAAATTTAATGAGCAACATGAAAAATTGAATAAAAATC
>NW_024000264.1:0-1223 GCF_014805625.2 Glossina fuscipes
AAAAAAAAAAAAACAATATAAATAAATGATAAGAAAAATATTTATATACATATTGTGAGTTGGTTACTGCCATTTAGCCAACACGAAAAAGACTTTGTCATCTAACTCAATTATTTGTACAGAAATTCTACGACTGTAAAACGACGTTGATTGCCCTAAGAAATTCCTACTGAAATAAAAGTTCACCAGTGAACATTGAATGTCAAAAGAAAAAGTTTCATCATTCTGTGTTTACTTCAGTCAAGAGGCGGTAAGAGAAGGAGGATTAATTTGCCAGTTTCGTTAGCCTAGGAATCCCGTGAACCCACGTGCACCTACACCCCAGCCGTGTCGTGATTGTGCCGACGAGGTAAGAAGAACGCCCTGCTTCCTTGCCGTGGACGGGAGCCGCCGAAAGAGGCAGCACTACATCAAGAGAGGATCGTACTGTAAGTCCCTTTAGCTATTTATTCCCTTGTAATTTTGTTGTTCCCAATGAGTGGCTAAGCGCGAGCTGCCACCGCTGTGGCTGAGACGTAGGGGGGTGCATATGGTGGCTATGTACGGCCGACGCTAGACGATGACCGACTGACTCACTGGTGACAGACGGACAGCAGACAACCGACCGGACTTTTTCGTTCTCTTAGTTTATTTTTATTTTTCTTTGTCAGGAGGCTCCGAGAGCCAAACCCCAGGTCAAAAAAAAAAAATATATATATATATATATTTATATGCTCTACCGGCCGAAAGGGGCTAAGACCGTGACAGTTATCTTAATAAACAATTGGTGTAGATTTTATTGATACAGCACAAACTTCAAATTTATTGAGTTCTCTTTAAAAATAATTCGTGTAGCTTTTATTGATACCTCAAAAAGTTCAAATTTATCGAGTTCTCTTAAAAACTAATTGAAGTAGGTTTTATTGATACCGTAAAATGTTCAAATTTATTGAGTTCTCTTAATAAATAATTGACGTAAGTTTTATTGATACCGCACAAACTTCAAATTTATTGAGTTTTCTTTAAGAAAAAGTCGTGTAGGTTTTATTGATACCGCAAGAACTTCAAATTTATAGAGCTCTCTTAATAAACAATTGGTGTAGATTTTATTGATACCGCAAAAATTTCAGCCACATTGGGTTCTCTAAAAAAATAGTTGGTGTAGGTTTTATTGATACCGCAAGAACTTCAAATTTATTGAGTTCTCTTAAAAAAATAATTGGTGTAAATTTTATTAACACGGC
>NW_024000265.1:0-1069 GCF_014805625.2 Glossina fuscipes
TATGCACTATGTCTTACTTCATTCAAACATATGTTTTCTGAAATCTATCGCATGTTTGACAACAAAGTTTTCTTCGTCATTTGTAGCCAAGTTAAAAGTCTGAAAATTCCCGTAATAAAAACCTCAAAACTTTTGCGTTCATTTTATTATTATTTATGCACTATGTCTTACTTAATTGAAACATATATTTTCTGAAATCTATCGCGTTTTTGACACCAAAGCTTGCTTCGTCATTTGTAGCCGATTTAAAGTCTGAAAATTCCCGTAATAAAAACCTCAAAACTTATGCGTTATTCTTATTATTATTTATGCACTGTCGTACTTCATTGAAATATATGTTTTCCTGAAATTTATCGGTTTTTTCACACCAAAGTTTGCTTCGCTATTTGTAGCCGATTTAAAGGTCTGAAATTTCCCATAATAAACACCTCAAAACTTATGAAATTATTTTTATTATTAATTCTGCACTATGCCTTACTTAACTGACACATAGGTTTTCTAAAATCTATCGCGTTTTTGACAAAAACTTTTCTTCAAAACTTGTGGCGGCTTTAAAGGTGTAAATTTCCCGTAATAAAAACCTGAAAACTTATGAAACTATTTTTATTATTATTTATGCACTATGTCTTACTTTATTGAAATATATGTGTTCTGAAATTTATCGCGTTTTTGACACCAAAGTTTGCTTCGCCATTTGTAGCCGATTTAAAGGTCTGAAATTTTTCGTAATAAACTTATGAAATTATTTTTATTATTATTTATGCACTATGCCTTACTTAACTGAAACATAGGTTTTCTAAAATCTAACGCGTTTTTGACAAAAAACTTTTCTTCAAAACTTGTGGCGGCTTTAAAGGTCTGAAATTTCCCGTAATAAACTTATGAAATTATTTTTATTATTATTTATGCACTACGTCTTACTTCATTGAAATATATATTTCCTGAAATTTATCGCGTTTTTGACACCAAAGTTTTCTTCGTCATTTGTAGCCGATTTAATGGTATGAAATTTCCCGTAATAAAAACCTCAAAACTTTTGCGTTCATTTTATTATTATTTATGCACTATG
>NW_024000266.1:0-1738 GCF_014805625.2 Glossina fuscipes
CTGTAGTTAGACTTAACCCTTTCAGTAAAGACTTGTTGAAAATAAGATTAAAATGGAAGAAAACATGGAAAACTGAATATAAAACTTTCCTTATTTATAAGCTGTCGTAAATAGAAGAAAAGCTCTTGGAGTGTTTATAAAGCAAATGAGTTAAAACTAAAGTATGGAAAACCCAAGAAAATTAATAAAAGCGCTTACCTTATAAATGTTGCTCCCGAATCTACAACATTTTTATACGGATTTTTAACATTCAAAAATAAGGGGAGTTTTAATAAAATATATCATTCCATTTATTAGATAAATTAAATATTAAAGCGGCGATGTTGTAAAGCTACAATTTTTCTTAACATAGAAGGAAATTTCATTTATATGGTGTTCCGAATATTCCTTGCCAGTCCGTTCCGGACGTGCTGATCCAATTTCGGCAAGTCTAGGCCGGTCTTATCTTCATTACATGGGATAATATGTGCAAAATTCTAGCTTTCATTCCCTTTTTATATAGATAATATCAAATTTAATCTATTTCTATAAATCGGTGCGTTATATCAATATCTATAAAATGAGCTTTCTTAGTCAAAATTAATCATCAGCCGAAGTCAATTGATTTTTAAAAATATTTGTAACGATAAGCATAAGTTATAAGCATTAGAAGAAGAACAAAATTCATATATAAATAAACAAGAGAAGAAAAAACATAGAAAGCATGTACGCGTCGAGCGCAGAACACACCCATAACCGGCGAAAAGAGGTGAAATCCCAACTGGTTGCAAATCGATAAACATGAAAAATTTCGATTTTCGATTTTCAAATCGTGCGAAAATGTCAAGATTGGAAACTAGTCTGGATACCACATAGGGAAAGGGAGCACATCTAGGAGAGAGATTTTAAAAGGAATGAAAAGCCCATAATTACATCTACATTGGGTAAGTTTTGTGAAAGTAAATTTAAAGAAAATGTTCGAGACATTGAAGTTTATTTTAAGTAGTGTCGGCGAAACGGTAATAACATTTATTCAATTAATTAAGAAGGATACTCCGTGGGTGAAGCTTTCTACTGTGGCTGTAAGGCTATCTATTTTCTTAAGCAGCAAAGAGATAAGCGCGTTCTAACTCAAATTCCTAAAGGCAAAAAGCAGGAATTGTGTTTGAGTGGATTTTAATGATTCCCCATAGGAAGAACATTACTTAGCAAATGCATAGCCAATTATTGGTCTCGTCAAGCTCTTGTATATCCTCTTTGTAACGTAAGGTCGTCAAGCTGTTTTGCCTACCACTAGTAAAAACAAACACTGACCTGGCTTTGTTTAAAGAAACCTCAATGTGCATATTAAAAAGAAGCCTATGGTCAAATAAGACCCTTAACTCCATGAATGAAACCACATTTCGCAATAGAAGAAATGTAAATAGTATTTGATGTCAAGGATAGCGCGCTCGGTGCCTTCGCTGGATTTGGCAATGAAAGATATCTCGCAGTCTCAACAGTTGACGGTTAGAAAGGAGGCCGAATAACATGGACAGATGTGGGAGGTTATTTAAAGCCCGACATGAGGGACTGTAAGCTACGTTACATTTCTCCTGCAACTTTGGAGAGAAGTAGCGACGTTCATCGAACATTGTGTTAATTTGTTCAAGTTTCAAAGACGATTCCGTGAGCTCTTCGCACCATATTACACTGTCGTCGTAATTAAAGGAGTGTGCAAAATTATAGCAAAACCTCACGTTTTAAAGTCCTCGAGATA
>NW_024000267.1:0-1908 GCF_014805625.2 Glossina fuscipes
AATTTAAACACTCAAAATTTTTGGAATTAACCAGCAGTTAATCATCAATATCAGGTAATTGCTCTCATAATAGTAAATACAAATAAAGAAAGTTGTGTTTTTCCTTTGCTAATGGTGTTATGTAATTGCTCTTTAACAACAACAATATAACAGCGCAATCTCTAGTCGAATTTTAGTCCTTTAGCTTCGAATCCGTCTTGCGTATATTGTGGCAGCTTAAGTAGGCCAATGTACATGAAATATCGATCCGATTCCTCCAGCCTTTCCATCCTTAAATTCATTTTATTTAAGCGCCTTAATAAAATGATCCGATTGTTAAATGAACATAATGTGTTGTCAAACTGAATGCCTAGTGAAGATAAATTTTTAGGAAAAATTTGGACGCTGTAAAGACTTGCCAATGAATTGCTTTTGAATGTAAATACTTTTGAAATTTAAACACTCCAACATTTTGGAATTAACCAGCAGTTAATCATCAGCATCAGGTATTTGCTCTCATAATAGTATATATAAATAGAGAAAATTGTGTTTTTCCTATGCTAATGGTGGTGTGTAATTGCTCTTTAACAACAACAATATAACAGCGCAATCTCTAGTCCAATTTTAGTCCTTTAGTTCCTAATCCGTCTTCTGTGTATTGTGGCAGCTTTAGTAGGCCAATGTACATGAAATATCGATCCGATTCCTCCAGCCTTCCCATCCTTAAATTCATTTTATTTAAGCGCCTTAATAAAATGATTCGATTGTTAAATGAACATAATGTGTTGTCAAACTGAATGCCTAGTGAAGATAAATTTTTAGGAAAAATTTGGACGCTGTAAAGACTTGCCAATGAACTGCTTTTGAATGTAAATACTTTTGAAATTTAAACACTCAACATTTTTGGAATTAACCAGCAGTTAATAATCAGCATCAGGTATTTGCTCTCATAATAGTAAATATAAATAGAGAAAATTGTATTTTTCCTTTGCTAATGGTGTTATGTAATTGCTCTTTAACAACAACAATATAACAGCGCAATCTCTAGTCGAATTTATTCCTTTAGCTCCGAGTCCGTCTTCTGTGTATTGTGGCAGCTTTAGTAGGCCAATGTACATGAAATATCGATCCGATTCCTCCTGCCTTCCCATCCTTAAATTCATTTTATTTAAGCGCCTTAATAAAATGATTCGATTGTTAAATGAACATAATGTGTTGTCAAACTGAATGCCTAGTGAAGATAAATTTTTAGGAAAAATTTGGACGCTGTAAAGACTTGCCAATGAACTGCTTTCGAATATGAATATTTTTTAAATTTAAACACTCAAGTTTTTGGAACTAACTAGCAGTTAATCATCAGCATCAGGTATTTGCTCTCATAACAGTAAATATAAATAGAGAAAATTGTGTTTTTCCTTGCTAATGGTGTTATGTAAATGCTCTTTAACAACAACAATATAACAGCGCAATCTCTAGTCGAATTTTAGTCCTTTAGCTCCGAGTCCGTTTTCTGTATATGGTGGCCGCTTTAGAAGGCCAATGTACATGAAATATCGACCAGATTTCTGAAGCCTTCCTATCCTTAAATTCATTTTATTTAAGCGCAACTTCAATAGAATGATTCGATTGTTAAATAAACATAATGTGTTGTCAAACTGAATGCCTAGTGAAGATAAATTTTTAGGTAAAATTTGAACGCTGTAAAGACTTGCCAATGAACTGCTTTTGAATGTAAATACTTTTGAAATTTAAACACTCAACATTTTTGGAATTAACCAGCAGTTAATCATCAGCATCAGGTATTTGCTCTCATAATAGTATATATATATAGAGAAAATTGTGTTTTTCCTTTGCTAATGGTGTTATGAATTGCTCTTTAACGACAACAATATAACAGCGCAATCTCTAGTTGAATTTTAGTCCTTTAGC
>NW_024000268.1:0-1329 GCF_014805625.2 Glossina fuscipes
CCAGATCGAAAGCAGGTAAAATCTTATTAAAAAGTCTTAAAAAGTCTAAAACAGTCTTAAACAGTTGTAAACAGTCTTAAACAGTCTTAAACAGTTGTAAACAGTTGTAAACGCTTTGAAAAACTAGCGAAATTCCAGACCGCAAGCATATAAAATCTTTTTAAAGAGTCTTAAACAGTTGTAAACAGTTGTAAACACTTTGAAAAAATAGCTAAATTCCACATCGAAAGCAGGTAAAATTTTATTAAAAAGTCTTAAACACTCTTAAACAACTTAAACAGTTGTAAGCAGTTGTAAACGCTTTGAAAAACTAGCGAAATTCCAGACCGCAAGTATATAAAACGTTTTTAAACAGTCTTAAACAGTTTTAAACAGTTGTAAACAGTTTGAACAAATAGCGAAATTCCAGATCGAAGGCACATACAATCTTATTAAACAGTCTTAAACAGTCTTAAACAGTTGTAAACACCTTGAACAACTAGCGAAATTCCAGATCGAAAGCACATACAATCTTATTAAACAGTCTTAAACAGTCTTAAACAGTGGTAAACAGTTGTAAACACTTTGAAAAAATAGGGAAATTCCAGATCGAAAGCAGGTAAAATCTTATTAAAAAGTCTTAAAAAGTTTAAAACAGTCTTAAACAGTCTTAAACAGTTTTAAACAGTCTTAAACAGTTGTAAACGCTTTGAAAAACTAGCGAAATTCTAGACCGAAACCATATAAAATCTTATTAAACAGCATTAAACACTCTTAAACAGTTGTAAACAGTTGTAAACAGTTGTAAACACTTTGAAAAAATACCGAAATTCTAGACCGAAAGCATGTAAAATCTTAATCAAGAGTCTTAAATAGTTGTAAAAAGGTGTAAACAATTGTAAACAGTTGTAAACACTTTGAAAAAATACCGAAATTCCAGATCGAAAGCATACACAGTCTTATTAAACAGCCTTAAACACTCTTAAACAGTCTTAAACAGTTGTAAACAGTTGTAAACACTTTGAAAAAATAGCGAAATTCCAGATCGAAAGCAGGTAAAATTTTATTAAAAAGTCTTAAACACTCTTAAACAGTCTTAAACTGTAGTAAACAGTTGTAAACGCTTTGAAAAACTAGCGAAATTCCAGATCGAAGCATATAAAATCTTATTAAACAGTCTTAAACACTCTTAAACAATCTTAAACAGTTGTAAACAGTCTTAAACAGTTGTAAACACTTTGAAAAAATTGCGAAATTCCAGATCGAAAGCAGGTAAAATCTTATTAAAAAGTCTTAAAAAGTCTTAAACAGTCTTAAACAGTCTTAAGCAGTTGTAAACAGTTGTAAACA
>NW_024000269.1:0-1074 GCF_014805625.2 Glossina fuscipes
CTATTATGAGAACAATTACCTGATACTGATGATTAACTGCTGGTTAATTCCAAAAACTTGAGTGTTTAAATTTAAAAAATATTTACTTTCAAAAGCAGTTCAATGGCAAGTCTTTACAGCATCCAAATTTTACCTTAAATATTATCTGTAATAGGCATTCATGTTAACGACACATTATGTTAACTTAACAATTGAATCATTCTATTAAAGCGTTTAAATAAAATGAATGTACGGATGGGAAGGCTTCAGGAATCGGGTCGATATTTCATGTACATTGAGCTACTAAAGCGGCAGAAATATACCGGAAACGGATTGGGAGCTAAAGGAATAAATTCGACTGGAGATTGCGCTGTTATATTGTTGTTGCTAAGGAGCAATTACATAACACCGTTAGCAAAGGTAAAACACAATTTTCTCTATTTATATTTACTATTAGGAGAACAATTACCTGATGCTGATGATTAACTGCTGATTCATTCCAAAAACTTGAGTGTTGAAATTAAAAAAATATTTACTTTCAAAAGCAGTTCATTGGCAAGTCTTTACAGCGTCCAAATTTTACCTAAACATTTATCTTCCATAGGCATTCAAATTGACTGCACATTATGTTCATTTAACAATCGAATGATTCTATTAAAGCGCTTAAATAAAATGAATTTAAGGATGGGAAGGTTTCAGGAATCGGGTCGATATTTCATGTACATTGGCCTACTAAAGCGGCCACAATATACAGAAGACGGATTAGGAATTCAAGGAATAAATTCGACTAGAGATTGCGCTGTTATATTGTTGTTGCTAAGGAGCAATTTCATAACACCATTAGCAAAGGTAAAACACAATTTTTTTATTTATATTTACGATTATGAGAACAATTACCTGATGCTGATGATTAACTGCTGGTTAATTCCAAAAACTTGAGTGTTGAAATTAAAAAAATATTTACTTTCAAAAGCAGTTCATTGGCAAGTCTTTACAGCGTCCAAATTTTACCTAAACATTTATCTTCCATAGGCATTCAGTTTGACTGCACATTATGTTCATTTAACAATCGAATGATTCTATTAAAGCGCTTAA
>NW_024000270.1:0-1152 GCF_014805625.2 Glossina fuscipes
TTTAAAGCATCTTTCTCTATCTATAAACGTCTAGGTTAAATGATCTTTTTAGCGCAAGCTGTCTAAATCCCTAAGTTTATAAAACTAGAAACGTCGGCTTCGCTTTTTTTTTATCGTCATAAGTTTTTGTTTGCTCTACCATTAAAACGCTAATTATTTTAAATGGTCTCCGAATTTTTCGAAAATAGATGTGAATTCATCACCCACTAATCCGCCTCTTCAGTTGAAACATTGTATAACGAGCGGGGTTTTCAAGCAACACTTTTCAATCTGAGTTCGAAGACGGATAGCAGATTCCTAGACGTGCTAACCCAATGCATGCAGACGTAAATCACGGCATATCTG
This sequence comes from Glossina fuscipes, assembly GCF_014805625.2. Classification (NCBI taxonomy): domain Eukaryota; kingdom Metazoa; phylum Arthropoda; class Insecta; order Diptera; family Glossinidae; genus Glossina; species Glossina fuscipes. The sequence continues at coordinate 346 of NW_024000270.1, forward strand.
GAGCAGCTGATAATGCGAAATTTGGATCTGCTGCTAAATTTAAGATTTAGATTTAAACTAAGAGTAATTGATGTAGTTAGCGCATTCGCGCAATATAAGACAATGTGTGTACCTATCTAAAAAAACAAATAAATAAATAAATACAAAAAATAATATATATATTGCCATAAGAGTTGAATGGGGAAACTTAGAATTTTTTGACTTCTTAGAGAGGGTAAATCGGATAATCTAATATAAACCGATTTTTGGTATTTTGACTTAAAAATGAATCTAAAATAACAGTTGACTTATAAATTTCGTGTGGTAAGTATTTGACTACGTTAAGTGTGGACGACATAGATTCATTTTTCGGACCGCTCTTTATACAGAAATTCTCAGGAAAAATAAGCCTTACACTTTTTAGTATTTTGTAACGAAAATCGATGAAGGATTCTAAGCACCAAAGTGGTCTAGATTGTTCAAACGGCGGTGTTACCCGACTATAACGCTTAAATTTCTTTCCGCATGCAATTAAGAATTTATTTACCTATTTATGTGTTTTTGTCCTTCAGCTGTGTTCAGTTTTTGTAGGCATATCCGGGATTACTTAATAAGTCATGAGGTTTTTTGCTTTAATTAACGAATAACATCTCACAATATAAAACTTGGAATTTTGCGTATGTCACATTCTCCAAAACGCAACATAATCAATTAATTTTGTCAATTTTGTTTAGGCAATTTAATGGTACCAATGAGCATTTGAAAGAAAAGCATACTGTTCAGCACTTTTTAACAATATGTCTGAAGCCTTTGATATGACACATATGG
>NW_024000271.1:0-2584 GCF_014805625.2 Glossina fuscipes
TTATAAACGCAGTTTACGCAGCTTAAAACATTGACGTCACTGTATTTGTTTTTGAATGCGCTTTTTCCCCTTTCAAGTAAAGCTTAAAAAGAGTGAAAAAGTCCAATTCAAATCCTACTATCTTGCTAATGTATTCAGCTTCTTACATGCTGCCGTCTAAGAAACTCAAAAGTTGCTTGTGCGGGAAACAATGGGAGACAACGGCGAAGGCTTTATTCATTTCTACTTGTTGAACTTTTAACATGAAAGACCAAAGATATTTAAAATTTCTCTCAGATCCAGATAAGAAGGTTTAGTAGCAACAAACTTTTCATAAAAAAATTTGTTTTATGTTCTCCTATTTTCTTTTGCTTTTTCTCGTAACTTAAATCTTCATCGATTGATCAAAACTCGAAAACGTAGATTCCTTCATGAATATACGGGTTCGTTCAATGGTTACGTTTTAACGTGCACATTGAGGTCTCTTTAAGTAAAGCTGCGTCGTTGCTAGTCTTAAAATAAAGGGTAGGAAAAAAAGCTTAACGATCCTTGCGTTACAAAAAGGTTATGCATGAGCAAAGTCAGACCGGTACTTTAGTACGCCTCTGTTGTGTGGTTTTTCTTCTACAGGCGTTATGCAAGTCCTGACCTTTGCCTTTAGGAATTTGAGTAGTTACTTTGCCTTCTTATGAAAATAGACTGCTTTCCTAATTAAGTTTGTGGACGGCACTTTTAATTCACCGACGTTGCATGGTGAGATAAACACTAACGTGTTGAATCGTTTCCCCAAGAACTTTATCTTCGTTAATGTAGATATAATTATGAGCTGTTCAACCCGTTCAGAGTCCTTTGAAAAAATCTAAAAGATATCCGTCACTGAATCTCGACAATGAATTCTTTAAATTTTATCAAATCAATTCTACTTATTGTGGGCGATTTGCCTTCGTTGCATATAAATTAACTTCTAATCTTAGAATCACTCGAAAGTTAACTAAATTCGTTTACTACTATCGGTGCCTCACAACTTGAGTTTGTACCGGCCGCAGGAGCGCCTCTGTGCTAGATTTGTTTATGCTTTTCTATTTTCTCTTTCTTACTCATTTACGCATGAATTTTGTATATTATATCATATTGTTATGAAATTCGCTTTTTACAAGACACAGTACGTATCACTAGATCGCGGATATTTTGTTCAAGAGAAATACACTTCAAAGTTCTTTTGTATACAATTATATTTCTTTTAATGTAGGGTTATTTACATATTATTTTTGGCAATACTTTCGTCTGGTTAACTCAAACATTCTTTTTCTGCTTCTCTTGTCTTTCACAAATATTCTATTTATATACATTTTTGCCTTCATATTACTAGTACCTAATTTTATGTCTTGATTTTTAACTCGTTAATCGACTTTTTTTGGTAACCGTTTCCATCGGCCGGCAGTTGCATGACGCCTTGCGAATGTAGCTTTGGTTTCCTTTTTTAGAAAATGACTTAGCTGGAATCAACTAGATTTTTTATATTTTCGTCATCTTTTTTTTTTTTTACTTCTTTTTAGGTACTTACATCAGCTTTTAATGATAGGTTGCCGCATAATTATTAAGCTTTTTCAAACGGTATTGTCAAGGGTCCCTGAACGCTGTTTATTATGAATAAGGAAACATTCAACAGTAATTTTTTTAAATCATTAATCCGGAGCGTAATCACCATTTATTTCAACAATCGCTTCTCATATGGTTTGGAAGATAGCCAAAGCTTTTTGAGATGACGAAGTTGTCGGCCAGCGTTCGAGTTGTCAAGTTTTCGTCCTCTTCCACGACTGCCAAAAGAACATGGTCGTCAAAAACCGGTGGTCGATCTCTTCCTGGCTTATCTTCCAGCCAGATTTGAAACGATCAAACTTTTCCCTGCATCGACTTTCTCCGATTTATCCCTCAACGACAATTTCGTTTAGAGTACGAAATCATTGCGCTACTTTCTATAGTCTCTTAAAATGGCGCAGCATAATATGACGAATGTAAGTACGATTATCGATACGCATTTTTATAACCTAAAAAAAGGATATTTTCATTCATTCACTTATAAAATATTGTACACATTTATTGAAATTATCCAGGTTGGTGCCTATTGGGTTAACAATAATTGGCGTTCTCCTGGCCGCAACAATGAAGCAGCGGCATTGGCGGTTCGGCATAAGAGCGAAACACAATTTTCTTACTTTTTTATTGTTGAGGTTTGGTTTATTGGTAGACAATTTCAAATCAAAATATATATGTGGCCCTATATAATGTTTTACGTTTATACATAGCTTGTTTAAGTAAATAAATGAATATAAACTATAAACAACTTCCCTTCCAAAATACGGAATTCATTTCTTACTATGAACTTCGTTTCATTTTCTTTAACATAAAACGCTAATCGGTGGCAAATGCCACAGAACAATCGACAGAGTTTGTCCTGCATGCAACATGAGTCAACAAATACATTTTTTTTAATCTTTTGAATGTATTTAATCATTCCCATCATTCTCGTAAAAGCCTGTAGGTCTCATCGTGGCGTTATTTAAAATAGGCGATTTTTAGCGCTTATATAAGTTATGTTACACAT
>NW_024000272.1:0-1061 GCF_014805625.2 Glossina fuscipes
CGAGGAGCAGCCAAGCCGAAGGAGCAGAGTGTGCAACAATTGGAAACAAAAGGAACGGATAATGGTAAAGGACTCATCCACTATGGTAAAAACCATAGTATTAATGTAAGTAAGATTTTTATTATTTTAAATGCAAAGGGAACAATAAAAATACAAAAATTTTTAAGAGAACCAAGAAAAAAATAAAAAAAAAAAGAGAAAAATAAAAGAAAAAAAAGGGGAAATTTTTTATGAAAAGTTAAAAATTAATAATAGAAGAAAAGAGAAAAATTTATAAAAAAAAAAAAGGGAAACATAAAACAAAGAAAGAAATTAAATTTGGAAATTTTTAAGAAAAAAAGAATAAAGGAAAATTAAATAAAAAAGCCAAAGAAGGCAAAGAAAACAAACCTAAGTGAAACTATATTAAAAAAAAAAAAAAAAAAAAACCAAAATAAATGAATATTAGCAAAATCTGCAAAGAAAATTTTTAAACAAAATTTAGCAAGTAAGCCTAAAGTGGAATTAGATTTAAGGAAATTTTACGATAACTCACAAAATTAAAATTAAGAATTTCTCGGCAAACCACAAGTTTCGACAAATCATAAGACCAAAATCCGAATATTATAAAATTAAAATTAAGAATTTTTTTTTTTTAACAAAGTACAAAGTATCGGAATATCAAAATCTAAAGTAAATTTTTTTTTTCCTTTCTCTTCGCGACAAATCACGAGTTATTGGAATAGTAACATTACACCATTTTTTTTTCTCTCTCCTCTCTATAACCCAAATTTCAAAATGAGCATTGAAAATTTAATTAGGCCATCCACCCTTAATGCAAATCAGACTACAGGTGCAGGATCGTCCGTTTTAAATTTGTCCGATATGCGACAACAAATAAGAGAACTAGTGTTAGAAACGACCAAACAATTGACACCTCAACGGAAGTTAATTTAAACGAACTTAACTCTATACCAGACTTAGTCAAAAGCTTAAGAGAATTTTCGGGAAAACCTGAAGAATTTAGTTCGTGGAAGAAAAGTGTCGACAGGATATTAAAGATTTATGACCATCTCAGAGGC
>NW_024000273.1:0-5505 GCF_014805625.2 Glossina fuscipes
GACCTATCTCACACCTTTTTGTTGTGAAAACATGCTATGTTTGTTTTGCTTTGTTTTCTGCCCTTTATTTATCTTGTAAGGTACGAAAGCAAAAATTATGAAGCATATCGAACAAATAAAACTAAAGTAAATTTTATGGATTTAGTAACATGTGCCTCAAATAATCTTAAAACGTTATTTACGTAAGTTGTAAGGACAGTGCACGGAGAAACTGGGAGACAACGTATTGTGTTTACGTTTTATAAAAAGTATAATAAAATCTTTTGTTTAGAAAAATTTTTATTTATTTTTGCAATGTCGCTTCGTCTTACGAATGGATTAGGTCATCTTATAAATAGAGCGGTCTGGTTGCGTAAAGAAAAGCATCAAAGGGAAAAAAGAAGAAATGTAAAAAAGGAACTAAATTATTTCTTCACGTAATTGAACACGTAGATTAAAACTAAGGAATTGTCTCGGATTTTGTAGGAAGGGTAAAGAAAGAACACATCCTTGCAACATACGTGAACTATAATCTTAACTTTTGTTTGAATGTTGCTGCATAATTAGTGACGCGGGACTTCAATTTTTATGGAGTTTCATATCACTTTTATACATTATCACGACCTGCAGCTTTCCTTGTTTGGATCTAAAAATTTGCCTTAAAAGAGTGTTTGGAAATTATGCATATTGCAGGTTTCAGCATGAATAGTTCTCTGGTCTTTCGATTATGCAAACATAATCCAAGGTAAATTCTCTTCTTCTTACATTATGGTCGGGTAAATGAAATGATAAACTGTTTTTTAAGTTTTTTTTTTTTTTTTGGACCAATTCATCTTACACTATGAAACGGAAAGTTAGAACCTTTTTGGCCAGATGTCATCATTAAATGTCGAACAACTATTAAAATATATCTATTTATTTATTGATTCGTAACAGGAATTAAAATAGAAATACTTATCTATATCTACCATGTGGATTCAGCTGAATTGAGCAATGTCTAAAATTAAAGCGTTAGCCTATGAGATCGTGATTAAAGATTAAATCAAATGAAAATAACTTTAAAACTAGAAGAATCTATATATAAGGCTAAAAAGTGTGCCTGTGCCTAGCTTAAAGGCACATTCATAATTTATATATATTTGATTCAAAGTGTACCAATTATCGACACAAACGTACAAAAACTTAGTACTCTATCATGACGACAATCAGATAAACATTTTTATCAAACCAACGAACTTAAGCTCTCTAACTGTGCGATGGCAAAATTGAAAAAGGAAAATATTTTATTTTATATATTATTTTGGCGAGAAAAGAGGAACTTATGATTAGACCTAAACGATTCATTCTAGATAAATGATTAATGAAATGATAGGGGAAATTAAGAGAGAAAATTTGGCGGATCATTAAAAACATACCATGAAAACTGATTTATAACGTATAATTATTTGTTTCGCTTCCACAGCGAGCAAACTTTTAACTCAGTAACTGTTTTTACGAAGAGTTGCCCTTAACTTAACTAGACTTTTAGCAGAGATTTGAAAGTAACACGTCAATCTCGTTCGAAAATGAGTAATTGCCAAGAGAATTAATATTCAGTTATCCGTTAAACTTTTTGTTTGCTCTTCTTTGCTCGCTTTTTTTGACTTATTCTTATATGCTACATTTTTATACTGAGAAGGACAAACGAAAAATGTTTTAAGAGCGTAACTCAAAACCTTTGCGAGAATATTGCTTAGAGTGCTGCCGAAAAATCGATATCGATTTAAATTTTTTGTTCGAAAATTTGTTGGATCATAGAACTATATATTATTTTGTCGAAAAAGTTCTTTATCGGCTTCTTCCACATAATTATATTTGCTTCTTAGAATTGTATAATTATTTAGCGCACGTCTAACAAATCAACAGGGATTTCGACCATGCTTGGAAGATAAATTTTTTGCGACAAATTTCCGGCTTCCCTTGATAACCATCGTTTTTGGTTATCTTAAAAAGTGCTTAAAGAGAGTGGAAGGAAACGCAAAAGAAAAAAGTATCAACATGGTATTGGAAAAGAAGGCTCTTATTTATTTTTGCACCAAAAATTTGGAGAAAATAAAGCTCTTTCTAAATTTGTCTGATGGGCGCTCTCATCATTCCTGATGTATAAGCGATGTTTTCTTCTCCTCTAACTACGTGTGAAGCAACTGATGATGCAAAGAAAAAAGTTCGATTTAATTTATTGATCATGCTTTAAATATTTACGTATTTAATAAAATTATTTGAATATTTTCACGATTGTTATTATAAATAAAGAGGGAGAAAGTCTAAGTACAACAGAAAAATGCAACTTGCAGGAAAGGCAACTGCGTACATATCAGGAATAAGAAAATTGGACACAAAGATATGAAGCCACTATAGATTGTCGACATGAAAAAATTAAAATGCAAACAAAGTCAACTTGAACACACAGCCTGCCTTCATCGTCGGCAGTAATCCTTTTGGAGGGGTCTCACAAAGAAATTGGTCATTGAAAATTAAATGAATGTGTTAGTTCGATTGTTAATTCGCAACATTTCTTTTTCGGTGCTTTATTGAAATTTTACGGATTTCCTCTGAGTAACGGAAATTGTCGCTCAGAGCACGAGCGCATCATTCTTAATGAAGAGTTTTAAAGTCGTATACGTACGCTTGTCACGTATGCTTTTCCACAAACGTTCGCCATTAAAAGTTGTATTGCACGTTTTTTTATTGCTATTGCAATGCGATGGTTTTCTGTTCTTTCCGTTGTCGGTTATTCTGTTTTAAAATTGACATGCAATTCTAACTTTCACAATTTTTCAAAGTAACAACAACGATCAACTATCCTTTCTATGTTCTGTTTCCTGTCGTAGTACGAAGAAACAAGCATAATTTTTATGATATTATTTCTTTAAGGTTCTCACAGCTTTGGTGAGGTGATTGATAGAAGAAGAATACACAGCATGGACATGGAATCTATAGCGTACGTATAACGGTTAAGTTTTTGCAGCCTACCAGGCAAACGCTAATTTAAATCCAGTATAAGATTAAAATTCTTCAAAATAGATTAATAACAGCCTAGTGGAAAAGTCGCAAGCCAGGTTCACAATTGAGAAAAGAGTTTTATTCCTGACTATATTCTATATAGTGTTGAGCATTTCTTAAGTTCTTGTTATCGCACTATTTATTGCGCTGTGGCATTGTTTGCGTGAATATTATTAACACAGAAAACCAGTGAACATATCTGCACTTATTTTTCCGCCCTACTAAAATATAATGACTGAGTCATTTTTAATCAATTTTTTCGTTTGTTTTCCATCGCAGGGAATTTGCGTTCAACCTGCCGCTCGTAATTTTCGAAAGTACCGAGAGTAAACGATTCGTATCACTGTAGCGTTGTAACTCACGATTGGTTTTACTTCAAATAAGTAATTGTAGGCACAAAAGTTTTAAAACGATTGAAAAACAATATATTGTGTACTAGGCGAGTGTGAAAAATTTATATTATATTTATAAGACATAGAAAGCAGCCGCAGCCTAATAGGGTCGTGCTACAAATAAATACACTCTACCGCAAAGAGGTCTAAATTAGCGAGCAATGATTTACTAGATGCGCTTTCTACGTACGCGAACGATATAGAAAGATGACGATCATTTGAATGCAATAAAGACAATGCTAATTTACAACCTGCTGCTTCAAAATTTGATGTTTTATAAAATTTATAAACGTAAAGAAGGAGCTTTGAACAAACTGTATTAAAAATTCTGCTAGTCTTACAGAAGGTGCTTAATTTTACTATCGGTATGTTTGTCACTAGAAAATTCTACATTGGTAAATAGCTACTGATGTCATCCGAAACACACATGGAAAATCATTTCACATCACTGTGGGTCTTTAGTATCACTAACTGAAATTTCGATGTGAATATAACAAGCAGGTATAGTGAATACTTACGCATCAGTGTATAACAGATACCATATTATAGTGTCCCTGTTACGATAATTTTAGTGGAGTACTATTTTCTATGAGTGGCAAGTACACACACAGAGAGAGTATTAGGAGAATTCTGCGGAGAACTAAGCAAATGGAAGTCGAACGAGTCATGGTTCGGGTTTTGCAGCGATTTCATTGAAACTTTCCAGGCAAGTTCGCTTAGTTTGCACAGAGTTATTTTTTGTACAGATTCGGACACATGGAGAACAATTTTAGCTAATTTTAATGCCTTAAGTAGCCCAGTTTTTATTTCTCGTTATCGATTCTTTCAACATGGCTCTATATCTTTTCGTATCAGCAGCAATTTACAGAGAAAAACTTGGTGCATTCAATTTTTCATTATTATTTCATGTGGTAGTTAGTGCTATTTTTTGCTTTCACCCTTGGGTTAATGACTTTTTAAGTTATTGGTTTTGGGCGCTGCAAGTGAAATGTGCCGATCTTTCTTAATGTGTTGAAGAATTTTTTTTTCGTTTGGCGCGATAGATCGAGGAGAGAGCAGAACATTTTCAACTTCGAAATTTGTGAAATGAAAAGCAAACTGGTGCTGTTTTTGCTGTATTTGTTGGTTTACGAGCATAAAATAGTTTATACATTTCTGTTCAAAAACATAGCATAAACCCACCATTAGTAGGAATTATATAACTCTAATTGCATCTAGCATTAATATTAATTCTATTTTTCTATAGCGCCAGCCTAAAAATGGTCCTGGTACCGATCGGTTCATGGCCTGCTGGTTATGCGAACGCCATGACCACTCAAAAAATGCTAGATTTAAGAGGATGGCGGCCGATGCCGTTCACTGTGGTGCTAGGAGTTTACGTTGTAAGAATCATGACATTGATTTCTGCAACTTTTTGGTAACAGCAAACACGACATGTATTGAAATTGGCAAATAGTCCTCTCCAATTATTATTTGATGGTAGTACTTACTTAGATTGTTGGCAAACATCAATCAAATTTGTAGCGTCGTCCGCAGTATATAAATGATCATACTGCATTTCAATTCCATACTCATAATCTTGCTTCGTATCCCTTCCGGGTAAGTCCAAGCGAGCCCTACGTTGAGATCGTCGTCTCAAGCACACAGCCAGTAAAAGTTGCTAATGAACCAATTCTTTCAACGAAAGAGGAGCAGACCTGCCCAAAGCCTAATAAAGCTCAAGAAACAAATTCAGGCAAGTCAGCTGTGCCACTTGTACAAAAATTTAGCTACTGTTACAGATACGAGAATTTCTTATTCCCTTTATGACTGCAAGCAATGTTCTCCAACTAAATTCGGTAAGCGCCCAAGTGATATCGACGACGTTATTACTGACTACTCTTTCCCAGCCTTCTAAGCCCGATATTACTGATTGTGGCAGTACGTCCGATAGGTAATAATAGAACCATGCCGTTAAAATTGGTGTATTCTAGTAACCTGTTTAAAAATGATTGGAACAATCTTGGTTTGCTGGTTGTACTCCAGCAGTATGCTACGCAAAATGTTTACAAGACATTAAGGATGCGTTGCTAAGTGATCTTAAGATCAAACG
>NW_024000274.1:0-1020 GCF_014805625.2 Glossina fuscipes
TTTTTTAAGCAAAAATGTGTGGTGTTTTTCTCATTGCTCCCAAATTGTAAAAGGTTGAAGGCTGAAGTTTGTCAGAAGTACTTTATAAAAAAGGGCTTTACTGCTCATATCCAAAAATGAAAAAATTCCCACACAAAGTTAAACAAGACAGTGTCAAAAATATTTTGCATTAGAATTACCGATCTCCGGGTGGTTAGCAAGAATTTCAGTAAAAGGGCCAGTTTTCAACCAACGAAGCCAATTTTTCGTTAGTACCTAACGTTCAAATTAATTTCCCTTCAAAATATTATTCTAAGCAAAATCCGAATGAAAAAATGAAAATTGATAGATTTATGTCGCATGCCATTTGGTTAGATCGTGCTTCGAGAAGAATCAATTCGTAATTTTGGTGTGTTTTATAGAAAAGTTTTTTATTGTACTCATTTTTCTTTTCAATTTTTTAATTTGCCCATTTGCCCGTGTTATTGAACTTGGCAACACTGTATAACTGCTGGTTTTTTACAACAGAAAGCTTAATAAATCAGTAATAATCATAAAAAAGAATTCTTGAACAACACGCCTTCAAAAGTCGGGATATAATAAAAAAAAATAAACAGAACAAGAATTAATTTGGAGCTTGGGAAGATGATATTGATCTTAGTTATCCTTATAACAAGGATAACTTTTATGTATACAATTGATCCATAATCAAATCTTTTCTCACATTTATTAAGGTTCCAGCAAAGAATTTCATCTTCACATTGAAGCTTTTTGACTTAACCCAGCGACTCATGTGTCTTTTGATTTGCTCACTCTCGAAAGAAGAAGAGAATCGTGAAAAAGCTTAATTTTCTTTACTATTTCGAAGAAAAATCGTTTGCGCTTGCTGCGTATTACGAGTTTTACTATATATACCCCGCGCAATGGTAGCTGATGTAGACCGCCATCGTCTAATTGTAACATGTGTTTGCTTTGCTGTTATGTTCATTGGAATGTTGATTATATTTCATAACCATCGAATGCGTGTGCACGCAATAGAAG
>NW_024000275.1:0-1145 GCF_014805625.2 Glossina fuscipes
TAATTGTTTGAGGTTTCAAAAAAATGAGATGAAAATTGTTATACGAGAAAACAGTGCCATTGTTAAGCTACTCCACTTTGTTGAGGCAAATCCAATTAACTTAAAACATTAAGAAGTAATCGTCGTTTTTTGGATTTAAAAAACAATATATTACATAAAATGGCCTTAATAGCCGTGATACAAAACGAAAATCAATCAGAAGTAAATAAGGAATCAGACGTGACCGAATCCTTTACACCCATTACGGTTATCTTAAAAAAGACAAAAAATGTAAAAGAACTAAATTTTTATGCTCTATAATATGGCTAACGAGGCTGGAGTATTTTTATTTTCAAAACCAAAGTTTTTATCTTATAGGCGTGTGGGCGTTATAGGCGTTTCTTGGAAAAGTTTAGATGACTTCCAAATCCTTTTACAAGTTGTTAGGCGATATCTTCATTTTCGTTAACGGGAGAATGTTTACCACGAATACTACACAGTTACGCAGAGAGAAAGATGGACTGATGTACGGGCGGACGTGTTTAGGCGTATTCCAAATTTGAAACTATCCAAGAATTTATGTACGTTACTTATTTTGAAGCTTTTTTCTGCGCTTTACATAATTATTGAAAAAAAAATTAGATTTTGATACACTATAATATTGGGTAGGCCTAGCAAATTTTTCCAATTTTTGTACCTGTGGTATAGGATAGAATATATGTCTAATTTTTTGTGGATTTATCTGCTGTAGTACCTGCTGTAGTTTGCGAGTAATGAGAAAAGGATCAATTTCTTGTTCCTTTTGAAAACAGCGACGTTCTCAGTTTACATGGTACTGTCGGCAAGTGCTTCGACCGATTTGACCAATATACAATACTACCCTGCGTGGAACAATTTCCAATATTTCTGCCAAATTTAAAGTCCATAGGTTAAGTTTTGCAGCCAGGAGAATGTTTACAACAGACATCACCCAGACCTTGAGATACTTCGCCGGTAAATTGAGTATCACATTGATCAAGAATTTACCTAATTTCCGGAGAATACTTTAGAACGTTACAGCCGTCGTATCCAAGTTAACATGGATCATTGTACATTATAAGATTTATACACCAAGTTTTACTAAAGACCACGCAAATGCAGTTCTCAAATCTATCTTACAGCCGCAA
>NW_024000276.1:0-1429 GCF_014805625.2 Glossina fuscipes
GTGGATTTTAACATATCTGTCCGTCTGACAGCCTGACCCTCCTTGTAATGTAGATACATATTTTGTAAACACAAACATGAAGCCATCGACTTCAAATTTGGCAGAAACATTGGAAGTTTTTCGCGCAAGCTGGTTTTGTAATGCCCACAGCACCATGTGACTGAAAACACCTGCTTTTATCAAAAAGAATGAAAAATTGGTTTTTTTGCTTATTACTCGTCACTCAATAAATGTCAGAATTTAGTCGTGGTTGATATCTGTGAATAGTGGAAATGAATGTGGAAATGAATCTACCAACAAACTTCAGGAAAGGTTTTTGCGTATGAGAAAAAACTTAGTCAAACTTGATCAAGTATCAAATTCAGGTTAAAGATATTCGTGGTTACTTTGAAAACTTTCATCAAAATTTTAATAAACAATTAATAATTATTGATTATTTTAGGAATGATTGCTTCTTTACAATCGCCAGATTCGTCTGATTTATAGCTGAATGATTTCTATATAATCCTAATATTTTTCCTGACAAAACGAAAACTTTTGGCGGAAGTGGAGTTTATCCAGTTTGCTTGCAGTGTTGCTTGCAGTGTTCGACTGCACATGCACTGTTTTTACCACCAAATTTTTTCCATTTTGATACGAGCATTGAATAGTACCATCCGTGTGAAAAGTTTTATTTCCTAACCAGTCTACGAGTGTTTACGAAAAAATTTAACTTTTTTGCTTTTATTCAGTTTATGCTCCACTGCCTATCCTTTGACCAGTGTGGTCAACTTTCAACACTAGCCTACAAGAACTTCGAATAGTTTTGACAAACGTCGAGCTGACGTACTAATTTCTAGGACCATAGACGTTATATAGGCGGAGGAAAGAATAAGCCTAACTTTATATTAATCAAGAATATGTGTGCTTTATAGATTCTTCGAAGCTTTCTTTGAGGTGTTGCAAATGCTTTGACAAAATGAATTTATCTTCAATCTACTGATGTTAGGAAAAAAGTCGGTTCTTTTGTAAAGCAATTATTTTAATGGCAAAAAATAAACTTTGTTTACCATCACGTAATAATAGCCTTTTATCTATCTATAAATATTTATATTTATATAGAATTCATGTGTAATTGCAATTGCAGCTTAGACAGAACATAGACACAAAAAATAATATAAATAATGTTATTTGAAATGCATACAGATAGTTGAATAACTAAAAATGTAGTCGACTGAATTGCGACAAAAATGTTCTTAGAAAAGCCGAGTTACAAATTTTAAAGTATTTGTATAAATTAAATTACAGAGAGAGCCAATAGCCTGTTTTGCTAGTGCTCAATGTCTTTTTTTTTTAGTCTAAGAATTTATTTCATTATTCTAAAATTATAATAATAATAATAATAAATTACAGAGACAGTAAAGTTAATAAAAGAATATTATTTAAAAAG
>NW_024000277.1:0-4662 GCF_014805625.2 Glossina fuscipes
ACTGAAAAGACCCTTTTCCTCTGTCAAGAACATGAATACTTACGTTTATTTCGTATAAAAAAGGAAAGCACACAAAGCTAACAATATTGCATGCGCGCTCGCTTTATTGACATCGTTCATTCTATACGCTCTTTGTTTTATATGAAATGCTAGAGAGAACACATGTAAACATCAAAATTTCTGTTAAGAGTGTGATAAAATTTATTTCGTTTTACATGGAAATACATTATTTTATACAGAAAAAAACATTGCATTAGGAAAACATATTGTTTTTACATCGTCGAGGGAAGATAACGGAATAACGCAATTCTCCAAAACAGCTCGCAGCATAGCTCACATAATTTTAATTTTGCTGACATGAGTTTTCTAACTTCTTTACAGCCTAGTGAAACACGTTGAATATTTTCGATAATTTAGTTTTAACACTTTTCATTAATAAAAGAGTGCCTTTGTTTAGTCGAAAAGTGAACTTTTCCATCCAAATATTCGCTACAACAATCGCCAAAATTCGCCACAATAAGGACACAATAGTCAATATATCTGAAAAATCTTATGTTTCTTTATTGGATATAGGAATGTAGATTAAATGATTTCTCTTTTTAACTCACATTTCGATCAGCTATACTACGTGCAGTAGAGCCCCTTGCTTTAAACATATGCCCGGACAATACTTGCGATGTTGCTATATTTTAATATTTTTTCAAAGCAATCTTTTTGTTTTAATTAAAAAGCATATGCCTAATAATCTCGCTAAATACTAACAGTTAATTGCTTTTTCTTTCATAAGAAAGAAAAGGCTTTTACAGTAGCGGGGTGATTAGTAAACACCTTAAATATCTTTATAAACGTATTTAAGCGCTTTAGCAATACATATAATAATGTTTTCTCTTTTCGACTTTTATTTACTTCTTGCTTGAGTTCACTTCATTCCATCTCGACGAGTAACAAGCTTTATCTTAAAGTTCCTAATTATGCTATTAAGAAAATGGACGCCAGACATATTTTCTTGTAAAATATTAATGGCCTTTTTGTGCCTTCTCCTTTTTATACCCATAATTGAAAGATGAGGGATGTAGTCATTTTGTCAGCACGTTTGCAATGCCCAGAATGAAGCGTAAGAGACCCCACAAATTTATAATATATTCGTGATCATCATCAAATTGTAGTCCGTCTGCCCGTCTGCCTGTCTGCAAGAACGTGCAAAGTTCTTGAAAGCACCTTACCATTGAAAATCGGCCAAATCGATGGAAGGACACGCCCGCAGCCCCACGTAAACTGAGAATATCTCTGCTTTTCAAAGGGGGAAAAAATTGATTTTGCTCATTATTCATAAACTATAGAATTTTTTAAGCTTTTATTTTGAAATTAGAAAAACATCAGCCGCGCCCACTCCATTTTACAAAGCATGAATATATAGTTCTTTTACTGCTTTTATCTTTTTGTAGATAACCGTATTGGGTTTAGTGGATTCGGTGACGACCACATATAATTTTGTTGCTTGTTTTTCTCTTATTAATTTTCGTTCCTCACTGACAAACACAGTCTGCTTCTGCGGATTGCTTAAAATGGTTTTAAATTACTTAAACAACAAATTATATAAATATAATTGGAAAGATTGTTTGGTAAAAATACATCTTCATTGTGTGAAAGTAGTTATAAGCGAACATAATTTTTCTGTCAAAAGGAATTAATTTTCTGGCAGATGGAAATCGTGGTGAAAACACAAATTTTTGCATTTCTTTCAGCAGTTCCAGCGGTTCAATATTCTGTTCAGCATTATTTGTCGTCGTATTGCAAAATTGTGTAAGCAACATATTGTGACCAATTGGTCTTAATTTTCGTCTTCAACACATTAATTGTTGCCAGGCAATTTCCACCCGCTTTTCATTTCTGCAACTGAAACAATAAAGTTGGACGCCACATTTTCGCTTTTGTTTTTCGTTGGCAGCGGTAAAACATTGCAAAAGCATTTTTGTTTGTTTTTTGGCAGGTGTTCATATGCGCAAAATTATTTTCCAATGTCTTAGGCGAACATCGAAATATTTAATACAGGAAAAGCTACTGTTTGTACTTCGTTAGAGTCATATAATGCGAATTTTAAAGACATCTGCGTCCATTTGTCTAGGGAGACATTTTTTCCGGAGCTCTTCCCAAAAAAAAGTGGCTTCTGCTCACCTAACTGCAATCCACCTTTCGTACATGCTTGCCATAAAACTACAAAATTCCTTTTTTTAATCAAGTAGTCATAGCGTGAACCTAGTTAATATAACGGGAAAGTAGTGCATACTCCTAACACGTACATTCATCACCAAATGATAGAGACGCAGTAGTCCTATCAAACGATTTGGGTGTAAGTGCGTATCAGACATCCCATGAATCTCTATTACTAATCAATATGGCGTCTGCTCTGGAAACCTTTGCCTGTTTGTTCAGCCATCCATCTCATTGAACATCGCTCCAAAAATTTTACAAAGAAGTGAACGTTGAGGGACATAATGTACGATTATATATACAACAAAACTTTTGCGGGTGGTGGTGATACGGTGAAGTATGTGTTCAGATATTAATAATTAGATAAATATGTTCCACAGCTTTTCAAAAGCAACTTTGAGTTTATTTATTTTTACCGATATTTGATTTAAGATGTCGTCCGTCTAACCACCATTTTTCCCATCAGAGCGCAGAACACAAATTTCGTGGCGACAGAAGTTTTGCTCTTTTGAGTAAAATTAAAACTTGCTCGCTAAAAAATGAGAACGCATGGAGCAACGAATACCTTCTTTTCACTTCATTCTTTTGAAGATTATTACACAGAAAAAATGTGTAATACGTTGGACATGGAACCGTTCAGACTAAGTAAACAGCTCGAATACATTTCGAAATGAAATTTTCTGTAAGATTGTAGTAATACAGTGAAGAGTAATGCGTCGGTAGCAATGTTATTAACCTAATTAAGAAGGGCACACCAAGAATAAATCTGTGTTTCTCGAGTGACTGTACGGCTAAGGGAAACAACCTGTTTTCATATGCTGCTAAAGCCGAATAAAACTGTTACTGCCGAGGTGCACCGACATTTGAACGATGTATTGTTGCAAAAGAGACGAGTAATAGCACTTAATATGCAAAAATGTACCGGCGATTGTTGCCATGTTGCCAGAAAGAAGGGAAAAAGTTGTAGAAAATTGTGGAAAATATTTTGATTATTTTGAAGAAGAGTTAAAAGTCTGTGTGTTGTAAGTAACTAAGTAAGTAACTAAGGATTTGGTTTGGATTTGCAAGGTCAGGATTGAGGATTTTCGATTTTTATAAAAAGGAGTAAGTAAGATGTAGATTATACCGTATTTAGGAACCCTTGACACGAAATAGTTTAATTAGAGAAAAGTGAAAATGTTTGGAAATTATTTTTTAAGCAATAAAATGGAGATCTGATGCTTAGATTCTCACTAAACTTGAACAACTTGTTAATGTAACTAATTCATTTTTAAACTTCTTCCAGAGGCATTAAAGAAGAGCTTACGGAAAAGGTTAACATTCCAAGTATGCTCTTATCGTCACACATAGACGCTTACGCCAATACACTGTTAGGGATAAGTAAAGGAAAAGTAGATAAATGCAAAAGTGGTGTAGAGTTCTTATGTCATACCAGCCTAAAGAAGAAAATATTAAATAAAACAAAAAATACTAATATAAAATAGACTGGAAATTAAAGGGCAACTAAAACAATTAACATTAAAGTAATTCTGTGTGTTGAAGAAGTGAACTTCGGAAGCCAAATGTCAACTTTATGCAAATTTTACTAACTTGTGTAAACAATTTTATTTTATTTTGTTTTTATTTTTTATTTCTCTTCTTCCTGTTTCGCAAACATGCTCCGTTTGTTGCAACTACACTACTTGTGGTGCAATGGCATATTACGTTGGTGTGAATGTATTCCACATCCAGAAGAGCTTGAGATGAACCAATCTCTTGTTACACCGATTGATTCAGAATGTGATTCTAAGGTTCTATCCGTCTGTATGTCGTGTTCCCTTGTGTGCATTAGCGAAGGCTGAGAGTTTCAACATTTTATCAAGAAGCTACCAACAACTAGAGGCTAGCTCCAAAGATTCTTACTATATATTGTGGATAAAATTCTCACTCGATTTAAGTTCGTGTGTCTATCCGCTTGGAAAATGTATGTAGTGAGCATTTTGCTGGTTACAAAAATAGAGATTTCGTTTTCAAATGTGACAACAATATCGATAATTCTAGCAAGCAGGTTGGTATTGAAAGCGGGACAAGTTGCTCAAACCACAACGCTACAGTGCAACGTAAACTGAAAACACCTCTGTTTTCAAAAGTAAAAAAAATACACGTGTTCCTTGCTGGTTATCGCCAAACTACGTCAGGTATAGATAAAAATATTTGCATGTGTTAGGAACGAACAAAAGCGATATTAATAGACAATGTGAGTAAGTGGTATTACATGTTTCTTTATAGAAATCAAATTATTGAGAGTTTTTGTTTTATTGTTATAGCTTGAAGGATAAACAGTTCTTTGATTTTTCTATTATGCAAGCACGTTCAAATTCAAAATGACTTTTTATACATTACGTTTTGATAAGTAAATGTCATCAATTATTCATTGTGTGTCTTAATTTGTTTTACTTTTTAAAATGGAAC
>NW_024000278.1:0-1325 GCF_014805625.2 Glossina fuscipes
TTAATACTAAAATGGCTATTATTAGAAGAGCACCTCTTTTATTATAACCTACATAGATGTGTAACAGTAATTCTAGCATAATTTTAAATATACATTTTCACGTAACATATTTAAAGTATGTGTTTCTAACCATTACATTGGGTTGTCTGAAAAATTATTTACCATGCGTTGTACAAAATTTACGAAAAAGAAAGGAAATTATTTATTCTATATTTTAGTGTTATCGAAATAATTATGATGACGTAAATAAATATTTTTCCATTTCCTTATAAATAAACAAAGGGAAAAATTATAGCCGAAGCAAATTAAATTTCTTTAAAAAGTATCGCCACATTTTGAATGACCGTAAAGGCAATAGAGACGAAAGATTTACATTTTGACATTTACTCTGATTGTCAACAGGTTCTTGGAGCATATCAGCTTCAAGAATAAACTTCGTTTTTCATAGGCTCCTTTTGAAGCCAGCTTCAACATATCGAGTTCTACAAAGACTAAAGCATATGCTGATAAAGTGGTATAACAACTGCGCTGTACGAAGGGTGCGCCAAACTTGCCAAATCATTAAAAATGCATATCGCCTGGTATTTTCAGGATGGAGCCCAAAGCTTTCTCTATTAAACAGTTTGGAGATTTTTATTTTAATCGCACTAGTTGTTTATAATGGAAGATGAAATTAATAGTCAAGCCTGGTTGGAGCAACTCACGATACATATAATCCAAGCATACCAAACAAAAAATATTGTGCATAAAGGGTTTACAATCGTGTGATCATCTTCGGCCATCTAAGAGAAAAACTTGAAAAGACACATTATTTTCCTATGTCGCGCACGTTTCGTTGCCTCACATTTATCTATTCAAAAATGGCTCAATTTCGCATATCATTTTTCGGCACGTACTGTTCATAAAATAACATTATATTATTATTAAAATATTAATTTTAAATAAGTAGAACATTTTTTTTATGAAAAAAATGTTGTATTGTCTTCGTAAACATTTTTGGCAACAGTATCTCTTTCTACAATGAATTACTAATTTTTATTCGCATGGGTAGCCGTGTAGGCAAAGGGTTGCAATTCATTGGTCGTGGGTATCAATCTCAAATAAATAATAAATAATAAATAATGTAAATATATAACTTTTTACCCAATAAAAATGAAATCTTTTTCGCTTCAATTTGACTTTTTGGTCTATATATTATATGACCGCTTGTACTGTGTTCGACATGTCACGACTTGATATTAATTTCGCATTGTAAGAGCGACTTTCAGAAACAAAAGAAAGTTAATCGCAAGTTAGGTGGATGGCAAGTTTTATTATATTTTAGT
>NW_024000279.1:0-1074 GCF_014805625.2 Glossina fuscipes
AATATACGAAAGATTTTAAACACTCTATGAATTGGAATGCACTTAGGAAATTTCTTTTTTGCACTTTCTTGGAAATATAATATAATGGGAATTAAAACTGACTAGATTGTTAAGAGCACAGTGATGATATTGTTTAAACAAATAAAGTTAAAAATACCAGTTCTAAGACTAATTTGTTAGTAACACGTACACAAGTTGATAGTATACTATATCCATCCGGCAACAAAACTAACGTTAACATCCTCTGCTTCTGGTGATGGTGACTGCTTCACTGGCTGCCTGCCGACGATGCAAAAGCTGCTTGCTCAAGCTTTCTTCCTTTCCTCGTTCGTAGGACGTATAGTATCGAATAAATTTATGCACAGTAACTTATGAAGTCAATACACATAAAAGCGGCGGCAAATCTCCATAACTTTCTTGTAATGATTTTTATGAATTCGTTGTGCAATTGCACATGTCCAGCTAATTTTTCATGCTTCGACCATTCACGGCACCAATCATCTTCGATTCCTTCGATTTTTACTTCAGGAGTTTCTTTTACAAATTGAACTGTTCTTATGACAAAAATTCATAAACCAACTAAAAGCCCTTTTGTTTTTTTGGTTTTTCGCATTTATTTATTTCCTTTAATTTTTTTTCAAATATCTGATTCTTCGCGAACATTAGTATTTCCTATCAACAGCAATAAGTATATTTTATTTTTATCAATTATATGTTCAAGTATTTATTGTGGGTTAATGGGTTTTTCCTTTTAGATTTCCTTTTTATTTATTTTTTACTTTTTTGGTCTGTTTTTACTCAAACCACATAACGAAACGTATGAAAATCTTTCTATTTTTATTAACTATAAATTTTATATTAACAACAATAAGTAGATTTTAGTTAATCAATTATTGTGTGTTAACGGTTTTTTCGTTCTTCTCAGTATCACATGCGTTTACGTGTGTTATTTGCACAGGCTCTCGCGATAAGCATCTCAAACTAACTTTATACGCAGCAGCTATACCCGTTCAATATAAAAAAAAAGAACGTTCTATATATGCTGTACTTTGCTTTTCGACAATTTTCTTCCAC
>NW_024000280.1:0-1208 GCF_014805625.2 Glossina fuscipes
AGCTTGATAAGCTTGGGTTTGTTGATGGAGATGACGTAGATTGCGGAGAGGTAAATATATAGATTACAAAGATGTTTATTATAAAAATAATAGTTCAGGAAACCAATTTTGCTTTTCCAGTTTATGCAAGTTACTAATTACTTGTTGACAATGAACGATAATTTCTTGTGTTCGTTGAAATTCGTTGGAAAATTATAGGACCTTCAACCTGACTTAATTTAGCAACTAATTTTATAGGTTGCGGAAGTGAACAGGCCTGTCATTAGTAGATAAAACAAATGAAATTGATTTGACATCATTACCAAGAAAAGCTCCAACATAATAAGAAATATTTTAGGCCAGAAGGAAATAAAAAAGACTATAAAAATAACTATGAAGAGTAGTGTGATGATTCAGATTAAAAGCCAGTTATAAGTAAATTTGACTTACGACTCAAACAGATCCTGTTTAAGGAATTTGGCAACACAAAAATGAAGTTATAAAGTACTTTATGATAAGTTACAGCAGGAACAAACATAAAGGAAAATGATTCGTACGATATGTGATAACCCGTTACGTATATAAAAGAAATATAAAAGAAAACACGTAAACAGACGCATGCAGGTGAGACGTTCGCAGCTTTAATAATTTTATTATGATTTATTAGCATAACCGCGTCAGAATAAATCTTTTCTACATTAGTTCACGAACGATCCCCGTTATCAGGAGCAAAAAATCTTACCTACACCCTTACAGACCCTTGTTTATTTTTTCATTTCTAATATTTTTTTCATAAGTAATTCCTTTTATATAACAGCACTATATATGCTCTTCCATTTTAGGGTTGTAATAAATGTTGTAGCTGCACTTTCTTATATACGCTATTATTTATAAGGCGGAATTGCAATTGAGAGCGATACAGTGGTGAATTAAAAAAAAGTACTCAAAATTTCCTTGTGTTTACTTTTGTTCCTTTAGAAAAGCATTTCGCTTTCTGGATATTTTTTCTGTAAACGTAGTAGTAGTACCGGCCTGCATAGGGCAATAAAATTTCCACAATTTTTGAATTATTTAAATTGTGCTTTTATGACAAAACAATTTGTTTGGTAACCTGTATCTTCCCCAAAAATTTACAGGGGTCTCCTTTCTTATAAACAAAATTATGTGTGTTCAGAATTTTCCTGATAGAATGGATGACAGATGGCTTACATTGTTCAATCGCGCAAAAA
>NW_024000282.1:0-1188 GCF_014805625.2 Glossina fuscipes
TCAAGAATTGGATAAAATTCATCAAGGATGCCAACAGGCACTTAAACTTTATTTAATCCTACACTGAAAACCATGGTTCGTTTAGCTGGCGTTAAATCTGTTGAGGAGCAGGAATTTTTTATAACATTTTCTTCAAACAATTGTAATCCGAATACGTAGAACTTGAGACACTTAGATATATTTTAAATAAAATGTACAAAATAAATTTTTTGTTCTCTTTCTTTATTTTGAAACCTTCCAGTTTTTATTGTGGATCGCTTGTTTGATTTCTACAAAACCATTCCACGTATTTAACATATGGGATAAGCCGAATGAAAAAAAATTTACTTGCCACTGCCTCCAGCGCCACCTCCTTGTGGTTCAGGTACAGGATTAGGTACACCTGCAATTAAATAAAAAGATTTTGAAATAAAAGGAATAAAACAATACCTTCTGCTAAAATTGCAGTCATCGTGGCTACGAATATAATCGTTTACTCACCCATAGCTACAGCTATTAAAGCCAGTGCCGAAAGTTATATCGTAAACAATTTCACGTTGAAGTGACTATGCGATGCTCTGGAAATCTGACACTTTTATTTATTATTCTGAAATTGCTGTATATATTATATATATAGAAATATGAAGAAAGTTTGGGAAAATATTCATAGACAATTGTGTACGGATTTTTTTAAACAAAACTTCATAACAAGCTCCTACAAATATGTAAATACAGATTCTAAGAAATGTATTATAATTAGCTGCCAAGTACATTGCGCGTAATATTCATGTGCTTTCTTTAAATCAAGTCGTTTACTTGAAAATTAAATTGAACTGTTTAAGGGCGGAAAGATAGAAGAAAGAGTTTCACAGATATCGGCAGCATGTTATAGATAAATGGCAGCTAGGAACAATGATTGTGAACGCCCGGTCGTATCGTCAAGACACCCTAATAAGATGTGACTGCAGAGTATGCCAAGCATTAAGAATTAGGAAAATTCGATGCGAATTATATGTACCTTTGTGATGTAAAGGTGTAGATGCAAAGTTTTAGCTAGTTTGTGCCGTCGTTAAAATTCCGGCCGTTATAGTCACGCTCGGGTGAGCACAATTAAATAAGAATCTGAAGAGAATTTAAAAAAATAAACGTGTTTAGGGTAATATACGCCCATGTTTACGATAGCATGATGGGGTGATAAAACTCGAAATC
>NW_024000283.1:0-1114 GCF_014805625.2 Glossina fuscipes
TTATATTTGTAGCCGCTTTAAGGGTCTGATATTTCTCGAAATAAAACCGTGAAAACTTATGCATTATTTTATTATTATATATGCGTTATGTCTTATTTCATTAAAACATGTTTTCTGAATTCTACCGATTTTTTCACAACAAAGATTTCTTCCTCATCCGTAGCCGCCTTAAGGTTCTGACACTTCCCGCCATATAAACTTGAAAACTTATGCATTATTTTTATTATTATTTATGGATTAAGACTTTTTCAATCACACATATTTTTTCTGAATCGTTCCGCGTTTTTGACAAAAACTTTTCTCTTATAATTGTTTCCGCTTTAAGGGTCTGATATTTCCCGTAATAAAACCGTGAAAACTTATCCATTATTTTTATTATTATATATGCGTTATGTTATATTTCATTGAAAAATGTTTTCTGAATTCTAAAGATTTTTTGACAACAAAGATTTCTTCATCATTCGTAGGCGCCTTAAGGGTCTGACACTTCCCGCAATAAAAACTTGAAAACTGATGAATTATTTTTATTATTATTTATGGATTATGTCTAATTTCAATGGCACATATGTTTTCTGAATTGTTCCGCGTTATTGACATAAAAGATTTCTTCTTCATTTGTATCCGTCTTAAGGGTCTGAAACTTCCCGCAATAAAAACTTGAAAACTTTTGCTACATTTTTATTATTTATTATGAATAATTTCTTATTTTATTGACACATTAGGGGTCTAACAATTCCCGCAATAAAAACTTGAAAACTTATGCATTATTTTTATTATTAATTATGCTTTACGACTTTTTCAATGACACATATGTTTTCTGAATTGTACCGCGTTTTTGACAAAAACTTTTCTTTGATATTTGTAACCGCTTTAAGAGTCTAGTATTTCCCGTAATAAACCCGTGAAAACTTATCCAATATTTTTATTATTATATATGCGTTATGTTTTATTTCATTGAAAAATGTTTTTTGAAACCTACCGATTTTTTGGCAACAAAAACTTCTTCTTCATTTGTAGCCGCCTTAATGGTCTGAAACTTCGCGCAATTAAAACTTGAAAACTGATGAATTATTTTTATTATTATTTATGGATTATATCTAATTTCAATGGCACA
>NW_024000284.1:0-1246 GCF_014805625.2 Glossina fuscipes
AAAAAAAAAAGAAAAAGAAAAAAAGCATGTACATTATTAGCATAGAAGCACACTTACAACCGGTAAAGGACCAAATTGCAAATGAACCCCTAAGCCATCGCAAACATGCATAAGCCTGGCAACCGATAATAAATTGACAATAATTCAATTTCAAAACGTAACGACTTTTTAAGGATAACAGCTTGTTTAAATACGATATAGGTAAATCGCGCGTATTAAGCAATGTTGCTTTAATGGACTTTAAAGAGTCCGATAACGAGAATAAGTGGTAGACGTCATTTAGGATCTTGCAAACGACTCTGAGCGGATTGAACAGCTCATAATTAAGCTTACACTGACTAAGCTTAACCAAGATAAAGTGCCTGGAGAAGCGGTTAGGGACATTAAAGCCTATTTCAATGAAGGCGAATCAATAGCACCATTTATTACTTTAATTAAAAAGGAAACGCCAAGAACAAATCTACGTTTCTCAAGAGACGGTAGGGACAGCAGAAGCAACCTATTTTCATACGGAGGAAGAGAGGCAACCGGATCCCAACCCAAATTTCTAAGGGCAAACAGCAAGAGTTGCTTTTGAACAGATTCAACTGAATCTACGTAGCACCTATATGAAGGAGACCACACAACTGAGGCATGCTCGAGTATGGGTCTAACCAAACACATGTACAGCCTTTTCGTAATGTAGGGATCATCAAGCTCTTTGGACCACCTTTTTACAAAACCAAGCGCGGACCTAGCTTTGCTAATCGAGAGCTCAATATGCAAGTTAAAACGTAACCTATGGTCAAATAGAACGCCTAAATCTGTAATCGAATCGACGTCCTCCAACTTATGCGAATCTATGAAATACTGAGTAATGAATGACTTTCTTCTTGAGAATGAAAGCTTTTTACATTTACTCAGATTTAGTTTCAGAAGATTCAAAGAGCACCATGCAACAAAATTATCCAAATCATCTTGAAGCTGATGTGATTGCGATTCAACAGAGAAGGAAGAAAACAGTTTCACATCATCAGCATACATTAAGATCTGGCTGGAATTAACCACCGATGGGAGATCGTTAATGTATAAACTAAATAAAATAGGACCTAAGTGACTTCCTTGAGGTACGCCAGACGTAACGGGGAATTCATCCGAGGTGATGGAGTTAAACAAAACCCTGAAGGATCTATTGTGCAGATAAGAGCTTATCCATTTCACTAAGTAGGGTGGGAAACCAGAGGCTTGGAGTTTAAAGATAAGTAGT
>NW_024000285.1:0-1963 GCF_014805625.2 Glossina fuscipes
CTTACACTAGTTTATTTAATCGAAAAAAAGAAGAAATTTCAAAAATCAGAAGGAATTTCAAATTGGTATAATATGAAAAATATTTACACCAGTTTTTTAATTGAAAAATCAGAAGGGACTTCAAATTTGTACAGTATGAAAACAACTTACAACAGTTTATTAAATCGAAAAACACAAGGAATTTCAAATTTGTACAGTATGAAAACAACTTTCAACAGTTTATTTAATCGAAAAACAGAGGCAATTTTAAAAATCAGAAGGAATTCCAAATTTATATAGTGTGAAAACAACTTACAACAGTTTATTTAATCGAAAAACACAAGGAATTCCAAATTTGTGTAGTATGAAAAAAACTTACACCAGTTTTTTAATCGAAAAATCAGAAGAATTTTGAAATTTGTAAGGTATGAAATAAACTTAGACCAGTTTCTTTGATCAAAAACAGAAGGAATTTTAAAAATCGGAAGGAACTTCAAATTGGTATGGTATAAAAAAAAATAACACGAGTTTTTTAATCGAAAATCAGAAGGAATTTGAAATATGTGTAATATGAAAAAAAATTACACCAGTTTCTTTAATGGAAAAACAGAAAGGATTTCAAATTTGTACAGTATGAAAAAAACTTACAACAGTTTATTTAGTCGAAAAACAGAGGGCATTTTAAAAATTAGAAGGAATTCCAAATTTATATAGTGTGAAAAAACTTACCCCAATTTCTTTAATCGAAAAACAGAAGGAATTTTAAAAAATAGAAGGAAGTTCAAATATGTTTAGTATTAAAAAAAAGTACACCACTATCTTTAATCGAAAATCAGAAGGAATTTCAACATTGTATGGTATGAAAAAAACTAACACCAGTTTATTTAATCGAAAAACAGACGAAATTTTAAAAATCAGAAGGAATTTCAAATTTATATAGTGTGAAAACAACTTACAACAGTTTATTTAATCGAAAAACACAAGGAATTCTAAATTTGTGTAGTATGAAAAAACTTACACCAGTTTCTTCAATCGAAAAACAGAAGGAATTTTTAAAAAAATAGAAGGAAGTTCAAATATGTTTGGTATTCAAAAAATATACACCAGTTTCTTTGATCGAAAATCAGAAGGAATTTCAAATCTGTAAGGTATGAAAAAAACTTACACCAGTTTTTTAATCGAAAAATCAGAAGGAATTTGAAAATTGTAAGGTATGAAAAAACTTACACTAGTTTCTTTAATGGAAAAAGAGAAAGGAATTCAAATTTGTACAGTATGAAAAAAACTTACAACAGTTTATTTAGTCGAAAAACAGAGGGCATTTTAAAAATTAGAAGGAATTCCAAATTTATATAGTGTGAAAAAAACTTACCCCAATTTCTTTAATCGAAAAACAGAAGGAATTTTAAAAATCAGAAGGAATTTCTAAAAAACTAACACCAGTTTTTTAATCGAAAAACAGAAGGCATTTTAAAAAATAGAAAGAAGTTCAAATATGTTTAGTATTAAAAAACTGTGCACCACTTTCTTTGATCGAAAATCAGAAGGAATTTCAAATTTGTAAGGTATGAAAAAAACTTACACCAGTTTTTTAATCGAAAAATCAGAAGGAATTTGAAATTTGTAAGGTATGAAAAAAACTCTCACCAGTTTCTTTGATCGCAGAACAGAGGGAATTTTAAAAATCGGAAGGAATTTCAAATTGGTATGGTATAAAAAAAAATAACACGAGTTTTTTAATCGAAAATCAGAAGGAATTTGAAATATGTGTAGTATGAAAAAAACTTACACTAGTTTCTTTAATTGAAAAACAGAAAGGATTTCAAATTTGTACAGTATGAAAAAAACTTACAACAGTTTATTTAGTCGAAAAACAGAAGGAATTTTAAAAATCGGAAAGAATTTCAAATTGGTATGGTATAAAAAAAAATAACACTAGTTTTTTAATCGAAAAACAGAAGGAATTTTAAAAAATAGAAGGAAG
>NW_024000286.1:0-1075 GCF_014805625.2 Glossina fuscipes
CTGTGCCGTTTAATATTACTGACGTTTCTAACACGAGATTTCGGGATGTATTTCGCTTGGGGTAATTAAGGGAATTGAGTAAAATGCTCAAAGTATTACATATTCTTTCTTCCAGTTTATTTCTACCTTTACCGAACCCTCTACATGATAATGGTCTGCGTATACTTTACGTACGTACCTCTTTACCGGAAATGTATAGTGTGGAAGAAGCGATAGCTGTCAACTATGTTCTGCAAGATATTTTCATGTTAGAAGATGACTATGCTGTTGTTAATGGTTTGATAGCGATCAACGATCTTAAGGCATTGACTTTGTCGCATGTTTTTCAACTGACTCCAATAGTTTTAAAAAAATTAATTACATACAGTTACGAAACAATGCCATTGCGAGTGAAAGCTGTCCATAACATAAACGCGCCTAAAATATATGATACTGTTTACCAAATTTTCTTACCGATGTTGCCCCAAAAGCATCAAAATAGAGTACGTGAAACAAACCGTCGTTGCATTTGTATACCCATCATTGAAGACGTGTATTTATTTCGTCAAGACGTTTCCAACAGGAAGCTTCAGATACCCCATAAAGTATATACATTCTTGATCAAATTCAAATTCTAAATCGATTTAAGCATGTCGGTCGGCCCGTCTGTGTAATTTCTGTCACTTGTAAACACCGTCCTGGCATAATTCAAATTAGGCACAAACATTGGAAGTTCTTGCACGCAGGTTGATATTGAAAATTGGTCGAAGGACACGTCTACATTATTACGTAAAGTAAGGACACCTCAATAATAAAAAAATGGTGTTTTGATCACTACTCACCTATACCAGATAAACATACATCGTATATTCTGTGGGTAATGCTATACTACCTTCAGAAAAATGCAAAAATTGGCCTCGCCTTAATTTTATAGTGCGTCAAAACTTCTTCTTTTTTCAAAACTCACAAGAACAAGGTTCAAAAACCCCATAAAGTATACAAATTCGGAATACACATACACATGCCCGTACATTCATCTGTCTGTCTGTCCGTCTGCGCATGTGCATAGGGTCTGTGGAGAACATTCCCTTGCTCG
>NW_024000287.1:0-10684 GCF_014805625.2 Glossina fuscipes
GCCTGGTGACCAGCATTCACACGCGAACAGCCAGGAGGAGAGGATGATTTATTTTTCTCTTCATTACTTTTAGACGATGGCGTTGGCGCTTGATTAGAGTGAGTGGCTGCTCTGAGCGGAGATACCCTTGCCACTTCAGCATAGCTTAAAACCGATGGACTTGCCGGTTTGTTTGTAACTGTTTTGCTACCAACCGACTCAGCAATATCGGAAACATTACTATTCAATATAGAGTTAGAGGGAGCGGTAACTTGCACCAACGAATTAAATTTGGAGAAAGCCAGAGGTGACGTCCCACACGCTACGCTACGGGTAGAAGATGAGTGTCCAATAAAACAACACTCATCAAACCTAGACTTAAAGAGCTCAAACTTTTCCCACAAGGAGCCGAGATTTCTACTCAATTCCGAGAAACCATTACACGTCTCTGTGAAAAGTTTACAAAAGTCAATGTCCCGCTGCCTACAGTCAGGACATGACCATCTTAAGCCTTTAGACGGGCCACCGACTGCGTCAGCAGCACGACCGAGCATACCTCAGGTCACTTTGCGTGACCAAAGCGCTCGCAGAGCCAACAAGAAACGAATCGATCAGATTCCGGGCCCGTCTTCGCCCGACAAGGTGTGTATAAACACTCCATGTCCTGTCAAAAAGGCATTTGTGGATTATAAAGAACAGACAGACAAATCGCAAAAAAGAAAAAAAAAAATCCTCAACGTAAAAATCTATCAAACAATTTGTGTAAAATTTCTCTGTTACGTTGACACTGTAACGAGAGATCAATAGCAAAACAAACTACAAACACCGAAGAAATAACCAGAGAAAGAGAGAGAAAACAAAAAAAAAAAAAAAGAGAGATTTATATCAGAGCTCAAAATTTTCGTTTGCAAAAATCCAATGAATCAAAGCGTAAAGAAAAAATATTTCTTTTACTTTGAATTCACTCACTTCCTTCGCAAAGTATATTATAAATTCACACACTATAAGGCAAAATAACCACGAAAAACAACAAAAAATTAGAATATTAATTGCCGAAACAAAATATAGATGACTATACCGAGTGGCAGAGTTGCCAAACTTGATTAATTTGCCAATTTAGCGTTTAATAAAGATTCCTCGAAAAATTCTTAATGCAATGCCAGATGAGCAAAACAAAAAACTGACTTAGGACCAGACGGAAATGGATACAGTAGAAGGGGCACAAAAGCACAGAAGCGGTAGATAACTGCCCGCTAGGGGTAGAGACAAACGGTAGAATCTACGGATGTGCAAACAAATAAGGATTGGGGCGTATAAAGAGACAAATGATTCACACCGTTAAACTGAGAAGGAATAGTAACAATCATGTAGGTCGATTAATAAGTAGATGAGGGCATGCATAGAGTAGATAAAAAGCAAGAGGAAGTACACACATTCAGCTGCGTAAACGGATTTATTGGGCGGGAAACTGCCAAAGCAAATGGGTGGTCCGATTCAATCCATTTTCAAGATGGTTGGTTTTTGAATCAAAACAGTTTAGTGGATCAAATATCGTTAAAATATTATTAAATATTCCGATCTGGAGGTTGAATATGATAATACACCGACAGATATTAGACGTAAACTTTTGATCGATACACAATATGAATAAAATGTGTGTTTACCTTCACCTGTTAACTGTGTCAACCTCTTTGGAAAATGCGCATTTAAATAGCGTCGTAACAATTTATCGATCACGAGTATGCTCGTCATACACAGACTGTGATGGTATATACACATTGTCATGATGGTATACAGACATTGTCATGACGAAGGCACATTGAATGATAAAATTTGATGAGGAAATCCAGAAAAGACAGATGGAGGGATCATGATGTGTTTGGCAACACTGCGCGCGCGCTGTGCTCGTCCTTCTTACTGTGTGTGGAAATTTTATTTTTTTTACTTTATTGCTTTATACGGAAGCCTAATTAATTCTAAAAATATTTAAATTTATTGTAATATATTGAACTTTTTGTATTGATATCGTTTCGGTTTTTGCGATCAAAACTTTGTGCAATCTCCAAAAAGTGTCTTTTTGGTTTTTCGGGTGTTCAAACGTAGCCGTTGGTCTGCGGCGTTTACAGTTTTTCTATTTGTTTCTGTGTTTTTAATCGTGTTAACTTAAGAGAGAATTTTTGAACACATGGCAAACTTTTGTGTTTTATTTTCTTTACAAACTCGATTTTCTCTGTTGCTTTCTGACATGAAGTATTTATTTACATCATTTCGAACCAGAACAAGTCTTGATCCTGAGCGATTCATTACTTGTTGGCTTTGCGAGCGTTAATGATATTGCGAAGCGTGCAGGCATTACTGGCTGCTGTCGCAGTCCTATATCCTTTGAACGAATTACTTTAGTCACGTCCCGACTGTAGGAAGCCTGACATTGATTTTTATAAGCTTTTCACTTTAATAGAGGGGTTCATTTCTCGCGATCGTTCCCGTAATACTAATTCGACAGTTCCTTCAGACAGACCCAGCAATTTTCATTTACTAAAATATTAGGGGCTTAAACTCAAATATTCATTCTATATTCCTAAATTCAGTGAACAAGGAGTTGTCCTGTTTGGCTTTCACTGAAACCTGGTTAAACCTTGATTTACACTCATCGGAAATTTTTCACAATTCTTTCCCGATTTTCAGACAGTATCGATTGGATCTCACTGGCGTTTTAATTGTCATACTGCTCCAGTCCCGTCCTATTCATCCAAATTTCTTATTTGTCCTGACGTTGCATTTACTGCCATTTGGGTGGAAATTGGCAGTAAACAGTGATATGTAACTTTTCGCCTATATTACTCCACATATATCTATTTGTTTATAAGAAACATGCTGCTTATAGCGGTAATTCCGATTGTAGGGTCTCCGCTTCAACGTCTGGTAGAGCTATTGTGTCTTTCAATTCATTATTCGATTGTTATTTATTTCAATAAAACCGTACTTCTAACTGTACAGCTTGATCTTTGCTTTGCCAATTTCCCGGAGTCAGCTGTAAATCGCTGTTCACCTTTTAGTTTATCTGACGATTCGTATCATCCAGCAATTTGCAGTTCCCTTCATTACAGGCATGACGGTGCGTAGAATCATTCTAATGGGTCAAATCCAACTTTCTCAAATAAGCATTATGATTTAAAAAAACCAATATTCTGCTGCTTAAATCTCATCTTCAACATATTATACCCGATTTCTCTGCTGGAAATACCGAAACCCTACTTTCATCGTTCTATAAATAAGCCTAGCTATTTCTGAATCTGTTCGGATCAAACAACGTCAGCCTCGAAGCAATTGCCCGCCATGGGTTAACAAGAGTATTAAATATTGCAAAAATAGAAAAAGCAAACGTTTTGAAAAGTGGTTCTGCTTATGACTATTCCGCCTCTTCGGCTGCATGGCATTAATTTAATTATCTCAGCCAACAATGTTATTGAAGATACCTTCAGCCGATAAAATCCTCTTCTTGTTAGTGCTATATATTTTTTTAAGTACGTCAACTCAAAACCAAAACTCTCCATATGCCCCTCTTTAAATAGCTCTGAATCTTCTGGTGATATTGAAACTTCAAATCTCTTCGCTGAATACTTCGAATATATTTTAATTGCTGACTACGATTTAGCTGTTGACTATGCATATCTGATAACTAACTCGGTTTCGATTTTTAACTTGATTATATCGGGAAGCGGCGTTTTACATGGTTTGGGGTCTCTAGATGTGCGCCTAGTCCCGATGCCATTCCATATAATCAGATCATGCTCTGACTAGTTATGGTGTTAATTCCTTGTCCTTGACATCAGATGTTTTGCCTTTGTATTGGAAGAATAGTTTCCTTATTCCGGTTCACAAACATGGAAACAGACAACTTGTTGACAACTATAGAGGCATTGAGAAGTAGGGTGTCTTGCTAAAATTGTTTGAGAGAACTGTTACTGAGCATTTAGCTTTTGGTTTCAAATCTTATATTTCTTCGTTGAATGTTTTTTTTAATGGCACTACTGTTACGAATCTCTTAGAGTTTATTTACCATGTTTTCAAGGCCTTTTCTAATGGCTCTCGCATGGATGTCGCATGTACTGATTGCAGTAAAGCGTTCAGGCATCTTCCTTCCCTTTGTACTTAGTGAAATGGATAAGCTCTACATAAAAGATCATACAGGATTATGTTTAATTTCATCACCTCGGATATGTTTTCCGTGACGTCCGGCATCCACTTAGGATCCTCTTTATTTAATAGATGCATTAACGACCTCCCCTCGGCGATTGAAACTAACCATACGTTAATGCACTCTGATGATGTTCCTTCTCCCTGGAATCGCAAACGTATCAGCTTCAAATTGACTTAAACAATTTGGTTATATAGAGCTGGTTAAATTTTATGAAATTAAAGCTAAAAAAATGCAAGAAACTTTTTTTCTCAAGGAAGAAGTCATTCAATACTGAGTATTTCATCGATTCACACAAGTTGGAATATGTAGATTCGTTCATCCATTTGGGGACTGCATTCGACCAAAGATTATGTTTTGATTTACTCATTGAGCTGTCTTTAAGTAAAGCTAGGCCCGCGCTAGGTTGCATTAAGAGCTTAACGACCCTTACATTATAAAAGACCCATACATGTGCTTAGTTAGATCAATACTTCAGTGTGCCTCTGTTATGTTGTCTCCTTCCTATAGGTGTTACGTAGATTCAATTGACAAAAAAGCAATTTTTGCTAATTGCCCTTAGAAATTTGCCTTGAGACCCGATTGTCTCTCTGCCTCCTTATGAAAATAGGTTGCTTTTGTTCCTTATCATCACTTGAGAAACGTGGATCTATCCTTGGTGTCTCCATCTTATTTAAGTTAATAAACAGTACTATCGACTCTCTCACATTCCTCGGTGAGATACATTTTAATGTCCCTAATCGCTCCTCTAGGCACTTCATCTTCACTAAGCTTAATCTATGTAAATATAATTGTGAACTGTTTAATGCTTCCAGAGTTATTTGCAGAAACCTAAACGATGTCTATCACTTAATCCGGACAATATCGGACTCCTTAAAGTCTGTCAAAACAATTATGCTTAATACTCGCGATTTGCCTACGTCTTATTTAAAGTAACTTGCAATCTTAACATCTCACTATGATTGTGTTGTTTGCTGTTATCAGTTACGACGTTGTTGCATGGTCGCAATGGATCAGCGTTTGATTTACAGCTTGGGTCTGTATTGTTTGTGGACGTACTTCTGTGCTAGTTGTGTACATGCTTTTTTCTTTATTCTCTTCTTCTTTTTTTCTTTATTATTTTTTTTTTTTACTATAAGACTTACTTCTGAGAGTAACTTGAATTCGGCTGTTAATCTATTGTAGCCACCTCTGTAAAAGGGTTTTTTTGTTTTTTTCCATAATGTATGTAACACCCAAAAGGAAATTTCAGAGACTCTTTGAAGTATATATATATTCTTGATCAGCGTGAAATTCTGAATTGGTTTATCCATTTGTGGTCGTCAGTGTGTCTGTGAGTTGTTTATTGTTGTTTATTGGCACAGTCCTCATCGCAAAATACTGACTTAAAATTTGGTGGAAATATTGGAAGTCTTTGCACACAGGTTGGTATTGAAATGGCCCAAATTGACGAGGGCAGAAGCCCGCAGTGAAGCGTAAATTGGACGTAGCTCCGTTGTTCCTAAAAAAGGGTTGTGGGTTTTTGGTCGTTTTTCAGAAATTATAAGAGTTAGAAAGAAGGCTGAAATTTTCTACATATACTTTGCAGAACACTTTACTCTTTTTGTGCGAAAATGGCGAAAATCGGCCACGTCCACACAAGATTACAAGCTATTAAGCGATATTTTTTACACTTTTTTGAGGTTTTGCGCTTATTTATCGTAACGCAAACAAGGCAGAATGTTTACAGTCATTTTATACATTCCTCAAATGATCTGCTTAAAAATGAGTTGATTCTAAAATGAATATGGTAGACACTGCGATCTGGTGGATTAATTTTTTCTTAATAATACCGGCGATATGGGTGTCAACGATACTTATATACGCGAACTAAACTTATAAAATGTTAGCAATTATTTGGAGGCGAATTTAGTGACAGATCCTCTATCGGTGGACACATGGTTGAATGTTACAAATTTTACTCAATTAATGGACGAGCTGGTGCAGGCTTACCCTGCGATAGTTATTCCAGGGTAAGCCATCACTCATTGGAACGATTTTTCTACAAGATGGCACACGGCACCAGAAGAAGGACGGGGTCGTCAGAGGAAATTGTCGCGTTGATAGAAAAACTCATTAATGTCCAAGTGTCGAAGTAGGCAAGCGGCTTCAGAACGGATGATGACTACTACGTCATCGACCACATGGACTACAAAGTTGGAGTCCAGACCGAAGAAAAGTACACACAGGCCAGATGAGCAATAAAGAAGAAAACTACCTGCAGCTGTCCACAGTATACAGAAATGCGCGATACATCAGGGAGCAGCTAGGATGCTAGGAATGTCTGCGTGACCTAACAATGGAAGAAGATGAGATTTGCGAAGAGGTGAGCGGTCAACTAGTTACAAAGAACTCGAAGGACCAGCGAATACTTGAAGTTGGAATTTGCGACACGATACGCGGTTATGCGCCAGCATATGGTGGAACAGTACATCGACAAACATGTACAGGCAACTGTGGTGGCAAGGCTTGCCGTCTTCAGGGAAGCAGGCTCCTACAGTATCGGCGAAAGCCATAGAATCAACTTGCTGGGATATATATTGTTTGTACTCTTAACAGGGAAAAGCTGGAAGGAGCCATTGGATAAAAACGTTTCCTCATTCTAAGATTGCTTATTTATTTATTCTGTTTTAGTTGAGGTTAAAAAGGAATGATGCGCCGCCGCCCACCACGTCATACACATGAAGATTAGTTACACGCCAGTGATAAGTTTGTGCTCATTTTTATATATAAAATTCAGTAATCACAATAATTTTCTTTTTCAGATATCAAAGCAACGCCCAACTCACCGTCAAGGGGCTTACCTCCATATATTTATTTGGTTTATCTTATCTTATGCCATATTATACGCATTTAAATAATGTAATTATATTACATTACGTTACAGATAAGCGGGGCTTCATTTATTATTGTAAATATTATTATAGTTTTCAATTAAGTTTATGATGATGTAGGCCTCCAGGGGAGCCAGCCATCCAAAACAATTCGCAGCGCGCCTATCACGGTACCTCAAGGGCGGTGTGGAAAACCGTGTGAAGAATTATATGAAACTAACTAATGTCAGTGGTAATACACTTAATGTTACTTATTATAAACTACTTCGTTGTCGTTTTTTAGCGTCATTTTCAGAAACAGTAAATTTGTTAAAAACACATTTTTCACTTCAGGATTGGCATATAACCTAGGTGAGAAAGGCCCGTTGAGGAAATCCTTTGTGAATTGTGAAAACACGCCAATAAAAAATTAAATTAATTACGAAAATTCGGCGACTGCATTCACAGCAATCACCTACAATTAATTGAATATCAGTCGAGGTTCAAAGTTACAAATTTGGCTGAACAAAAAACGATTTAGATATGATTCCGCTGTTGTTGCCAACTTCTTTGATGATTTAAGTAATTTATCATCAATGAATCCATTAAGGTAACGCAAAATTGCTCGGTAGACAGTTGTATCTGTTGATGGCTTACATTGATAGCATATCTTGAGTTCCATGTGCAGCTATTCACCGTCTGAAATATATTATGTTTTCAGTTGTCCAGCAAATTTTGAGCCCTCAAAATATTTACTTTTTTCCTCTTATTAGCAAATGCTCATACGTTTGGAATATTTATATTTAGTTATAAAACCATTGTTAGATGAAGAATTTCAGAACATTTAACTTACTCTAAGGGATCTACTTCGTACTTGGCACATCTATTTTTGTGAAATTGTTTCGTCTTTGTACCTGTGTTTATTATTTGAAATTACTGAGAACATATACGCACGCTTATTCTCGCATCAATGGCTTTTTTACAAAGACCTGTTGAATTATTGAGAACGAATATGCGCTTATTCCTTAAAGTGGTACAATACATGCAAAATTATACTTGGATAGTAGAACTTGGATAGTGGAATTCAAAAAATATAGTGGTGGATATGCGAAATTTGGCCTCCGCCGAATATAACTTTCTTACTTGTTTTAGTTGAGTTTTATGTGTAAATAAATAAATAAATTCGTTATAACACAAAATTTTTTACTTTTTCTTGACGTATAAATTCGTCGTACATAATTAACTGGCAAGTCCTTCCAGGTGTTACATACATTCGGGCGAAGTGAACATATCCCGTACACTAAATAGTATAGAGTATAATTCTTCTTCTGGAAAATACGCGAACTAAACTTATTTAATTTTACAAATCATTCGCCTGAGTGGCAAGAGTCTCGATTTTCAACTCAATGTCGTGGGTTAGCCTAAAAGTAGACTGTCGTAATTTTTATTATTAAATTAAACAAAGCAGCAGCTAAATAATCTGTTAAAAAGGCAAAGCAGTAGTGGAATAATCTGTTAAATTGCAAAGCCGCCGGCATTTATATCTGTTAAATTAAAAAAAAGTGAAAAGACAAAAAAAAAATTTAAAAGCTCTGTTAACATGACAAATCAATGCAAAAAAATATGTATCAAACCTCTACAAACAAAAAAATTGACAATTTGATAAAACAAACAGTAGCAACAGTAAAGTAATAAATAAAGCTTATACATATATATATATATATACAAAAACAAGTATATCAATTGTTATTCAGTTTTTACAACAAATGCAACAACAAACGCAACAACGCTTTTTTTTCTGCTATTGGATTGCGCCGGCCCATAGCAATACCCGAGTCATGATCGTCTTCCAAAGTGGCAGCGTTTAATTGTTTTTGTACGGTCGTAGTAGTCGCTGCACTTGCTGGCAATTGACTGCAGTGTGCATCTTCTATATACAGATTTATTTTAGAATTATTTTTAGTTTTCACTTCGTTCTCTTTAATCGGTGAAGGTTTTGGTTTGGCGTTTTGTTGAACGAGTTCTTTGCTATGAGCGCCAAAAGGTGGTGTTTCTGGATACATGTAATGGGGTAATTTGGTGGGATGTATAGGCACTTCTGGGACATTTTCTCGTTCGAAGCGATGCGCTGAATGCTGCACTAAAGGGTGACTGGTTTCGGTTTCTCCCCGTGATTTTAATTGTTTATTTTTCGCAATGTCTTCCTTAAGCAAACGATTGCCTTTGGATGGTGATTTTCTAGGCGTAGGTTCAGGTTTGAATTTCCCTTCATGTTGTACGCTTTCTACATGCTTAATATGTAAACGTGTCTTGCTAAGTTTCTTTTCACCCAGTGCTTTCTTTCTAATTGGTTGTTGTGGTGGTTTTTTAGAATTTTCCGCAGCTAAAGGCGGTTTCTTTTTATCATAATACCAATTCATGTATTTAGAGTTCTTGCCAGCTCTTGTTCTGCTAAAAGCTGCTTCGTCGTTGTCGTAATATGAGTACGTCTTAAGCCCGATAGCCGCCACTTATCCTTTTCCATTTCCTGGTAATTTTTTGTTTACAACTGTTTAAGACTTATAAGATAGCTAATTGCGCAACAAATGAATAATTCGGCTTGCGATTAAATTGTTGTGTATAAATAGAAAGTAATTCGGCTTGCGATTAAAATAATTCGGCTTGCGATTAAATTGTTGAGTATAAATAGAAAGTAATTCGGCTTGCGATTAAAATAATTCGGCTTGCGATTAAATTGTTGAGTATAAATATTAATTTTCTAGCACATCACGAAGAAAGTTTTCCATTTTCAGCAATAATATACGTCCAAGCCAAAATCTGCCATCTTTGTTTCCCTTGCCACCAAAAAGGAAAAATTAATAACTGCATTCTTATGCGGAATGAAAAAGCTATAACGATATAAGTATTTCAATAGCAAAAAGATACAAGAAACCTTTTTTTAACCAAGGATAAGAAAAACACAACCAAATGTCATTAATTAAATAAAATGTGCAAATAAATAAAATAGCAAAACTAATTTAAACTTGCATGGAGTTAAAGAGCCTTGAAGCATATGTGTACATAGGTTATTTTATATGTTATGTAAATATAATAAATAAAATATATAAAAAAATCATTTCTCGCTTCTTTAGTATATATTATCCGGCCAATTAGTATTTATAGCGATAGATGGCCACACCAGCAACGCCGATGACTCCAATAAGAAAAAAGCATAAGAAATCAAGACAAACATTTGGACTCTTCTTCGGTAAATATACAGCAATATCGTTCTGTAAGTTAACAGATGTATATAAAAGAAGTTGGAAAAGCTGCCGATCGACAATATTGAGGTTCCACCAGCTTTCTGTTGCTACTGCTATATTTTGTCCAACCATAAGGGAGCAAAAAAGTGAACCACAACGAACACTAATTTCATTTAAACGTTGAAGTATTTGAGCGTTATCGTTTGAAAGAACACAATAAGAAAAGTTTAATAACTGATTTGTACAAAATTCTAAGGCTGAATCAATAATTGGTAGATAATGTTTTGATTCCTTCTTTAGGCGTTCCAATAACGCGCTATTGGACAACTCATCTCGACTTACAAATAGAGAAAATGCTCCAGCGCAAATAGAATTTACAACAGAAATCGTATTATTGGAAATCGAAATCATTT
>NW_024000288.1:0-1542 GCF_014805625.2 Glossina fuscipes
TTTGCTATAAAAAAAGCTCTAGTTAGCATTACAACATACATCGACTCCATCTCGATTCTACGCGATGGGAATTTACTGGTCCTCGCTGGGAACCCGCGCGCAACCGAAAAGCTCATAAAGGCCAAATCTTTAGCTAATCTATGTGCTATTTCAGCTAAACTACATGAGAAACTTAACTCGGTTCGAGGCGTCATTTATGCCCCTTGCTTAAAGCATGTGCCGGAAGATGAAATTGTTCGCGAAATGGGCATTAAAGGAGTGACTGAAGTATATAAATTAACCAAACTAAATGATGACGGAAAAACACGCTCTCCTACAGGAAGGATTATGTTAACTTTTGATCGCTATCGCTTACCGCGAACAGTTGATGTGGCGTGGTATAAATGCAAAGTAGAACTTTACATCCCAAATCATTTGAGGTGTAAAAATTGCCAACGCCTGGGTCATACGGCGTTGCTGCATCTTGTGCTAACTGTGGTCATCCTCCACATACTGAAAGCTGTACCCGTAGTTTCTGCATAAATTGCAATGATCAACACTCAGCGTTAGACAAACAATGCCCACGTTTTGTACAGATGCGTGAAATATTAAAAATCAAAACAGAAAATTACTGTAGCATGGGCGAAGCGCGACGCACATACCGGGAAAGAAATCCATCTGTAGCCCATGGAATTGGCAAAAGTAATACCTATGCTGCTGTTGCCTCGCAAATCGAGCCTAGTAAGACTTTAACTGCAACTGCTTCCAATGAAAAACCTGTTCCACCATTAACCAAAAATTATATTGCAAAACCATTTACATCACTTGCCAAAGATAATATTGAAAAAACCAAAGCAGCTGCAAATATTGAAAAAATTAAAACAACAACACATATGCTAAAATCTAATATACCAAATTCTCCAGAATCTCCAGCTCTCAACTTTACTCAACAAATC
The DNA here is from genome assembly GCF_014805625.2 of Glossina fuscipes. Taxonomy (NCBI): domain Eukaryota; kingdom Metazoa; phylum Arthropoda; class Insecta; order Diptera; family Glossinidae; genus Glossina; species Glossina fuscipes. The sequence continues at coordinate 936 of NW_024000288.1, forward strand.
ACAAGTGGTAATAAATCCATTCTTTCATCCTTTAATCAACCTTCGAAAACCAAAGCAACTGCAAATATTGAAAAAACTAAAACAACAATACATATGCTAAAATCTAATATACCAAATTCTCCAGAATCTCCAGCTATCAACTTTACTCAACAAATCACAAGTGGTAATGAACCCATTCTTTCATCCATTAATCAACCTTCAATTTCAAATTATTCCTGTGCGCCAACTCGTTGCGCTTCAAATGTACCAAATCACCTAAATACAGATTATTCTGCTGGTAAGAATAAATCATTCACGAAAAATTCCTATAGCGACCTTCTCGACGGAGACGCTGACATGTCAACTTAACCCTCCCTCCACTCTGCTTACATGTCATTACAATTAAATAAAGTTTTTTAAATTCTACAATCGAACATTAAGGGACTTATTAATAATTTTGATGAACTCCGTACACTCATAAGTGATTTTAATCCAACCTTTTTATCGCTTTAAGAAACCCATTGTAGAAGCTCTTTTAATCCTATTCCACCCAAATCATATACTGGATACTTCACGAATGTTGATCAAAACTCATATTCCAAACAAGGAGTAGGTGTTTTTATAAAAT
>NW_024000290.1:0-1165 GCF_014805625.2 Glossina fuscipes
ATTTCAGTTCAATATAAATTATTTATTTCACTTTTTGCAATTTTCGGTACCACCCTTGAGGCATTACAACAGGAACGTTAACGTTTATTTTAAACACCTGGTTCCCCAAAAATATTTGCATTACTCCTTGTAATTATATTGTAATTAGTTTAGGTACTTTAAGACATACCAAAAAACTGCACATGGCTTATTTCGTAAAAATTTTTTATAGACACTTTATGTATTGCAACTTTTCGCCAACGCTGTATATGTGACTATATGGTTAATACAAGAAAATATTTTTTTTATATTTCTAATAACTTTTCCATGTAATTTCTTATTTTATTTATGCTTGTGTTCCTAGTTTTTCGAATAATATTGTAGCATTCAATTATCAATTGCATTAGCGGAGACACGAACCAAGTGTGACGATTACCCAAAATTTTGTTTTCACTAAAATGTGGGCTAGGTACAGGGGGCTAACTTCACATCAGTAAAAATTGAGGGTACATTCATTTTGTCCAAACACTTGCAACACCGAGAACGAAGTTTTAGAGATCAGAAAAATATTTGTACACGTTTGCCGCCCATGCTTTTTGCGAGTTACTCATAAACTACAACAAATACACGATATATTTTTTCACTTTTAGTCTGAAAACAAAAGAAACAGTCAATCTCGCCCATTTAACGATATAGAACACGACAATTTCGTTTTTTCCTTCATTTAAAACCCTTTTTTAGGATAACGGTGCTGATCATAAATGATTCGGTCGCAACCGGATACAAATTTTTTCTTGTGTTTTTATAACAGTGAGTATGAAATATGAATAATAAATTTAATTTTTTTTATCTTTTTAGGCTATTTTTAGCGTAACTGAGAAAGATTTGACTGCAGCCAACTTACTTGTTTTATTGTTTTATTGTTAACCTTCGCCCTCTGTGGTGTAGGCGGAAATGGTGGGAAGAGGCGGGGTGTGTGGGGGCTCTCGAGTAGACCTAAACCTAAGTTTTATTGTTAACCTTCGCCCTCTGTGGTATAGGCGGAAATGGTGGGAAGAGGCGGGGTGTGTGGGGGCTCTGTTTCACACAGATTAAACTATTTGGTCTTGCACTATTAGGAAAAGTATATGAACGTCTGATTGACAAGTCAGTACGTGACAATATTACGTTCTTCTATGTTGCTTAC
>NW_024000291.1:0-1367 GCF_014805625.2 Glossina fuscipes
TGTCACGATTCTAGCTGCTTTGTTGCCGGTAGAGCATATATATTTTCCTGACAAAGAATAAAAAAACGAAAAGGTCCCGTCGGTTGTCTACCGTTCGTCTGTCCACCGTAAGTCAGTCTGTAGTCGTCTGGCGTCTGCCCCACATATGCACACCCCCCGTCCGCCCCCCTTTTCCTTTCAGCTACAGCAGTGGCAGCTGTAACGCTTAGCCACTCATCGGGGACACAAAAAAAAAGGAAGTAAACAGACTAAGATAACTTACAATATAATCCAATTGGCGCCGGTGTAGTGTCTGCCTCTTTACCTGGTTAAGTCGTTGAGTGCAGGACCCCGGGTTGTGGCCATACCTTTATGTGTTTCTCGCCTTTTTCCTTTTCTCCCCTCCTTCTGTTAAACTCCTTCACCTAGATAAAAACTTTAACTTCCAGTATTGTGTGTGTGCACGGGTGTACACGCAGTTGACAAGTAACAAACTGGAATCTTTTTCTGTTTTTTTTTTGTCTTTTATTTTTATTGTTATTTTTTTCTCTTAACAAGCAAGTTTACAATAATAATGTGGAAGAACCTTTTGCAGTAATTTGGCAATAATAAAGTTTGGGAAATTTATGTACGACATTTGCTTTAGCAGCCTTTTTATCAAGAAAGGTATTTTTTTTCTTTTAAACGATAAACTGTTTCATTAACGCTTTGGAATTTTCGTTGAACTCCCTTTTTTTTTTGGTAAGGATTTCTTATGGAAATCAAAGATTTAACGTTAAGAAAAATTAATAAAGATTACACGACCATTTGTTTATAAATGTCCTCTTTTACCAATACTTTTCTACATTATCCACTTGATAAAACTTTTTGCTTCTTGTTTGACTAAAAATTCCGTATTGAAAGAAAGGTGCAGCCATTATTCTTGACTTGCTTCTCCTTCCTCTTCTTGTGCTTCTTTTAATTGTTCCACCTTTTTTTTCATCGTTTTTTTTTTTTGTTACTTCTTTTAATAAAAACGGTTTAGATTTCATTTTTGTAGTTTAATTTTAGTTAATTCCACATTGATGTCATTCACCACAAAAAACTTCACATTGGTTATTGTTAGTCCTTTTTATCACACTTGAAGGATAGTTTCAACAAAAAATTATTTTTATTTATCCGTTTTATGAAAAGCTCGAAAATACGTCCGAACTTCACCAGATGCCAAATAGTTCTCCCCTCTAACTTGAAATTAAAACGCAGACAGACCTCTCGTGCTTACTCAATTTCCCTCTTCTTCTTCCTGTTGCGCTCTCTATAGCGGCTTGCCGCTACTCTCACACAAGCAAGCAAAGAACCGCAAAATCATACGATTTCTTGCCTATGCTTGCAAGAGCAAAAGAAAAAAA
>NW_024000292.1:0-10819 GCF_014805625.2 Glossina fuscipes
CTTTGTAGGACAACTGACTTTACGGATGGGGGATGTACTGGCTAGTTGTTAGTCGTCATCCCTGAAGGACTGAGGAACCTTTTTTCATGTACACATGAATGACCAACCAAACCCAAACCGTCGGCCCAGAGAGCCAAGGCAGCTATGATACTGGCAACGTATCCGGTTCTTTTTTTTTAGTGTCCCACGATATTAAAAGCAAAACGAAAAGGAAGAGAAAGTCTTAACTTCGTGAGTGAAAAGCAAAACGGTAATAGCGCGACAAAGTCTGGTCACCTCGCTGGTTCCTCGCCAACCTCTACACAACGCTGCACTCCTGTGAATACAAAATAAAGACGTTGAACATCAGTACCGAAGGTCCAGTAAATTTCACTTCAAATAATTTTTCTTGCAACGAACCTTAGAGTAGCTGAGTTATACCCCGTCCAAGAAAACCCGTTACAACCCTTATAATAGAATAATGAATGCCAACTACAAAGTGGCTGACGATGTATCTAAAGCATCGTCCAATTTCATATAGAAATTTTTGGTTGTGAACTCCGAACAGCGTTTGCCACTAGATCAAGTCATGATACATCTATGGATAATATCTCACACCCAATATATCAGTACCGTTTTTCTTTTATTGTATATGTTTTTCCATTCCAACTGTTTTAAATTGTTTTTTGGGTTCAATTCAATTTAGATTAGACTTCCCATCAAGACGTTTCTAAAACTCACCTACGTGTAGTGTTCTCAGTTTGTATTTTCGACATTATTTCATTAGTAAAAATATGATATTTTCGTTGAGTATACACTTAATTATTTTTTGCTTTTATTGATGAATGTTAAATTTTTATAAAATCAATATATCGGAAAAAAGACTGTTAATAAACTGGTTAACCTGGATATCTAAAAATTTTTTTTCAAGTCCAACAATAGTGATAGGTAGGTAAATGTGTATGATCCCCTTTCTATTTTAATATGTATCACAACAACAGCAAAGTAGAATGAATCAAAACGCTATCTTTAAAAAATACAAATAAGTAAGTAAATAAGATAAGCCTAACACCTCCGGCAATACAGAATTTGAACACCGTCCTGGTAAACTGTGTTTAATATACGTCGAAAATTATAGAGCATAATTTTGGTTTACAGCTAGTGAGCAACATTTTTCGTTTTTTTATACTTCAACAGCAATACTCGGCTCGCTGCCTAGAGTGCTCTCTCAATGGCGGTAATTGCATTGCGTCCTACACACTTTGACGGCGTATTGGCGTATTCTCCGTTCCGTTATATCCTATACGACTTGTGGTACAAGGATGATACAAAGATTGTAAAAAAACAAATGGTCGGATTTTGTTTTTAAGGAAAATAAAAAAAAATATTGATTTTGAATGATAAAAAACTTTTTGAAAACAGATTCTTTCCTGGCATTCAGGTGAATAAGAAAAGATAACAAAAAATGTGTTTTTTTTTGTGAACGTTTTTTTTTTTCAAAATTGCAATAATTTTATTTTCCTGAAAAAAAAAAATTGAAAAACCTTCAGATAACTTTTTATATCGAAAGGAGAAAAAAAAATCTTGGACAGAGTATGAGAATTTAAAGTTCTTCTTGAGCGATATAAAAAGTACACAAAAAAAAATAATTGTGAGAATTAAACGAAAATTTCGGAGGGAATATTTGTTTCTGGTTTTGCAAATGGAAGAAGTGATCATAAAGTTCCAGAAAAACTGATGTACGGCTCCTGTGTTACAACAAACGAAGGAAGGATTTTCTATTCTCTTCATTACAAGTTATTGATACGAACCATTAATATGCGCGTAATCAGTCTTTTTTCCCTTAAACTTTCGTTTAAGGCATCTCGTAACACATGTGCGACAGACTTTTTACTGAATTTTGGAGCAAAGTATCTTAAAAAGTTTGTTTTGAATGGTGCCGAAATTGCGCAACCTAACGCCAATACAAATAAGCAAAGAATCCTAAGGTTTGTGTGCGAATTTGTTAGTGAGCGTCTGAATTTACCGATTGCATTCACCTTATGGACAATTTTACACGAAGACTTTAATTAGCCTACATAGGATATCGCATTAATTCAGGCTCCTAAAATGGGACTACGAAGATTAGCGGAATATAATTTTTTTTTTTGTTCTTTTGAAAATATTGTTACAAATTTCTTTTAACCCAACATAAATTGCGAATGTACATTCTTCGATGTAAATCTTTATAGGTAAGTTTTATTTTAACTTTATTAATTAAAAATGGTTATTTATTAATAATTAAAATCAACAAGTTTCATTATTGAATTAAATGATTATAATGTTTATAGAATAAGTTTGTATTGTTTTGATTTTGACGGGTCAAGTGAGTCAACACATACGCTTATACTTTCATGCCGACACTCAAAAATTTTATAAAAATTCTATAGGACAAACTTAGTTCTTGTCTCCCCTAGAAGGAAGCGCCCTTAAAGTTTGACGTAATCAAATTTGCTGCACAGCTTTTTGGACCACTTAAAATTTTATTGCGGCCACAAATATCTTTTTATCTTATTCCTGATTACGTAAGAGATCAACAAAAGTAATTAATTTTTGGAAATATGTAGATAACTGATAAGTAGTGATTTATATTCGGTGTGAGGTTCTAGGTGAACAATATTATGATCACGTTGTCTTCTTTCGATTTTCTTCTGGGTGGCTTGTATGTCCGCATGACTGACTTTCCAGCTATCCGGTTGTTCTTTTGCCCACTCTTTCGGATATCTTTACGTTTACCCGCATGTTCTTGCGGGCGTTAGGTGATCATCTTTCTTGCTACGAGTGCATTAAAAACGGAGACTGTAAATGGGTTTCGCCAGGAGGAAAAGGAATGGTCCTTACGTGTGACCCGCTAAATGTAATAAGTTATGTAAACATAAGCACTCTCCAAAATGATATGACATATATTGAAAGACTTCTCAGAATTCTGCGTTTGCTTGATAATCTAATTTTGAGAAACGTGTTTTTTTTCTAACCTACAATTCCTGCGCTATATACTTAGCTCAACAATTCCGACCATTACTATGCGCGACCATTACCATCGTCCACGGTACGGGTTTACAATTAAGCTCGTCGAAACCGGTTATGTAATCATTAACCATTTCTCTTTATTAGGTTAGGTAATTATTCTTCGTAATGGGTTCTGCGTCCCCAATATTGCGCCTAAATTTAGGCAAAGACAGGCTATTAACTAAAGAAGTAGTCAATGCACACAAGTACGTTTTTAAAGCTAGAAGATATATTTCTGAAGACTCTAGTGGCAACAAACATTTCATTCAAATGCTTTCTATTTTGATCTTATAAGAGTTTGAAATCAGCGCACTTTGTGAAGACTAAAATCTCAAGATCTTTCTGGTTGCGCATTTTGGTTCTCGTTCTTATTTTGCTGGTTTATAATTATATCATCTATTGTATTAGCTCAAGTATATATCTATCGATATCTTTCCATATTGCATTAATTTAAGCGCATAACTACGTATGTATACATTGTGTCCTATATATATGTTTTTACAAATATTTATTAGATCCTATCACATCGCGTTATCTTAAGTGTATATATAGGTATATGTATTATAGTATCTTATATTGCATTAATGTATCATTACATATATATCGTATATACAGATTTTATTTTTAGTTACCGTATACTAGTGTAGATAAAGTCGTCATGACAGCATTTGCTTTTTCTCTTTTTATGGTAGATGCCCTACGGAGAGGTTGTAAGTTGGGAAATTCGTGTAAATCTCTATATATTTGAATCCGTGAAGAGTTATACTGAAAAAGAATGGGTAAGGGCAGGAAGACTAGGTAAGAACTATTGTGACGCTTGACTGTAGTCTATTCGGAAACAGAATAAGATCTAGAGAATCTACTAATTGTCAATAGGAAATTCATGTCAATATATTTATGGAGGTATACTAAAGCTTATAAATAAAGAGTGTGGCGGTTATTATCAGGATGTTTACCTTTTGTTTTTCTAATTTTCGCGATCTATGGGAGGACAGAAGCGTAAGTGGGTCTCGATTTTTATTAAAAATTGAACAGTTATTCAGACTAGGAATTTTCAGACTTTACAACCTTATTAATCGTTTATTGGATAAACATGAAAGAGTGAGCAATAGGATCGATTTCGAAAGCTATAACAGAGTTCCCGGCAAGGGCATTTACGATTAAGAAAACAAAGTTGGCCGAAATAGTTTCTACAATACAAAATTTAGGATTACAGTTTTTAAAAGTTTTTTAGACTTAAAATTTGTTTTCCTCTTAACTCAATATCCGACAAAGGCAACGAGTTCTCAAAGCAACAATCAATTTCTACAAGCATTTTTGTTTCATTCCCAATATGCTTTACGCGGTGGCTTTGTATATTTGTTTGTCTAACTTTGTAACAATATATAACTAATATATATATTTTAATATTTTCTATTCGCTGAAGAACGATTTTACAGGAGAAGTTTTTTTTTTATCAATTTCCTCTAAAGAGCATAGAAGTTTCTGAAAAAAAATTTAATTTCAATAAAAAATAACCAAAAAATACTTGAGCCGGTTTCTATAAATACTTAAATATTGCATTATTATATACCGTTTCTCGCCCTCTCCTTGACTTTCTCTCTCAACTCAATGCCACCACGAAAATTTATGAGTTCAGTTCTTTTTTGCAACAATTGTTTATGTATCGAATATTTTAGGATTAAATATTTGCCAAATTAGGAAAAATATTATAAAGTAAATGGATCGCATAAAAATTTGCTTCAAAAATACTGACACACATTGTACTCGTCCATATGCATATGAATTATAGTTTTTCACATGTGCTCATTCGTCCGTGTATTTGTTTTACACAACATCCTCTTAACAACAGAAATGTAAATTGGTTTTGAGAGCAACATAAATGGATTTAAGCAGTAAATGATAATAAGTGGAAACATTTCGTACAAAGTCATAGTAGGAGAAAGAAAAATTTTAAATAAATTAAAATTTAAAAAGCAAAAAGTTTATGCTTGTGCTATTTAATATTAAACTTTTTATAAATAAGGATTTATTTATAGGAAAAAAGAAGGAAACTCTTAGTAGAAAGAAATTCGAACAAAAGAAATACATTTCTGGATTCCACAGCTAAGTAATTGTATTTTTATATTTTTCTAATTTTGGTTTATTGACGCATTGGGCCTGGAATATCACATTTCAAATATTGTTTAAATTTTTTGGCTGCTTTAGAAATAGGACCGTAAACCAGGCATTTCCGATAGTTTTAAATCAGTACAAATTTCAATCACGATTTTTTATAAACTACTTTGTTGTCTTTTATTTTAGGTATTGGTTAATGGTATCTTTATTTAAAAAGGAGGCTTCTGTAATAATGCAATCCTGGAACACTAACTTTTATTGCTTTTCTCCACAAGTCTGCTCTTATTTCACCGACGACACGAACAAGTTTGGTGAAAAAGATCATTGAGATTTAATGGTTCAAAAGTTCAACGGAGCTATATCGCAGGTCTTTGTGGATTAAATGGTCGTTGCATTTTTCTCATCCCGACCAAGTCGAAATCATTTAATCACGTATTTGTAGTGTTTTGCAGTGAGGGTAAATTTAGTGGCATTTAGAAGTTCCAAAATTCGACACTTTCAGCTTAAAAATCATACCCTTAGGTTAATTTTTGTGCATCTACAAGTTTTCTAGGAACATCAGATGCGTTTCTTTTTAGATCAAAAGGTTAATGAGCTTCTTTTCGCTTGCGCGAAACGTAATTGTGGGTTCATTGTATTTATGATAAGTTTTAACAATTTCTACACAGCATACAGCTATGTATATATTGTATTCCAGGAAGAACGGCAAGGTCCAAACCATTGAAAAAAAATTTGATATAAATCTCAGCGGAGCGAAGGTGCGTTTGTCCAACATCTGGATTGTGCATAACACATATCGTTCTGCAATCGTATTTTGCACATCATTATACCAATCGTCAAATATTTCGCCTCACTTATTTTATACCCATCGCAGAAGAATGAGCGGTATATCAATTTTGTCAAAAGGTTTGCAGCACCCCGCAGAAAGCACCATGGACCCTTGATCACCCTCAAATTCTAAATTGATTTACGAATGTCCGTCCATACATTTGCCCTAGTGCGTATTGCCTACAAATTTACAAAACAATTCGGAGGTGAGCTAAACTTTTCAACGGACACGCCTACAACACCCGGACGCCTAGTCGACAACAACTTTTATTTTGAATATAGCAGAAATAAGCCGCGTCCATTCTTACAGCACGAGCATTAAGTTCTTTTACTTTTTTTGTCTACTTTTGGACAACGGTGATGGGTGCAAAAGATTCAGTCATGACCGAATAAAATTTTGTTATTTATTAAAAATGTGTTAATATGTAAAAATATATTGTGGTATTTTGTCCAAAATAAATGTAGATTGAATTTTTATTCCTGTTTAATCAAAACGTAGATTCAGTCATGACTGAAGAAAATTTTCTTTCTTATTAAAAATGTTTTCTTTTAAAAATATATTGTGGCATTTTGTACAACATAAATCTAGATTGAAGTTCTTATCAAAAGTAGATGATAATAACAAATCATCAATTGAAAACTTCTCGTGACGAGTCGACTTGTGTTCACTGTAGTGCGTGTTTTCTTTTCGTCTGCGTTTTTTCAATTGTTTCGGTGTTTTCGGTGTTTTTGTGTATTTAACTTCTGTCTTTTCAGTGTTATTGCCAAAACTGGTTAACGCGGATATCGCGTATGTGCTTTTGTTTCGTCTATATATAATAAAAAATAGAAAACAAAAAAACAAAATAAAAAAAATTGAAAACATTTGATACTTTTCTTTAGTAGTTCCCAACCTTCTTCCACAGTTCCCAAACCTTTTCAAGTGAGTGGTTATTTCACAAATAATAAGCAATAGACAACAATAAGGCATAATGGTCCCGGGGCCGCCAGACAAAAACTCGAATAGATTTTATCTATTAAGTGATACATCCCCCCAAAGAAAAAAAAGTAAAAATTCAGATTTTCCGGTGTTGCCGATCAGCGATATAACCCCTATTGATAAAAAATATATTGTTATTTCTTCAACCGATGCTCGAATAACAATTTCCCAAATTAGCCCTTTTGCTATAAAAAAAGCTCTAGATAGCATTACAACATACATCGACTCCATTTCGATTCTACGCGATGGGAATTTACTGGTCCTCGCTGGGAACCCGCGCGCAACCGATAAACTCATAAAGGCCAAATCTTTAGCTAATCTATGTGCTATTTCAGCTAAACTACATGAGAAACTTAACTCAGTTCGAGGCGTAATTTATGCCCCTTGCTTAAAGCATGTGCCGGAAGGTGAAATTGTTCGCGAAATGGGCAATCAAGGAGTGACTGAAGTATATAAATTTACCAAACTGAATTATGACGGAAAAACACGCTCTCCTACAGGAAGGATTATTTTAACATTTGATCGCTATCGATTACCGCGAACAGTTGATGTGGCGTGGTATAAATGTAAAGTAGAACTATACATCCCAAATCCTATGAGGTGTAAAAATTGCCAACGCCTGGGTCATACGGCAAAAAGATGCACTAATGCTGCATCTTGTGCTAACTGTGGTCATCCTCCACATACTGAAAGCTGTACCCGCAGTTTCTGCATAAATTGCAATGATCAACACTCAGCGTTAGACAAACAATGCCCACGTTTTGTACAGATGCGTGAAATGTTAAAAATCAAAACAGAAAATTACTGTAGCATGGACGAAGCGCGACGCACATACCGGGAAAGAAATCCATCTGTAGCCCATGGAATTGACAAAAGTAATACCTATGCTGCTGTTGCCTCGCAAATCGAGCCTAGTAAGACTTTAACTGCAACTGCTTCCAATGAAAAACCTGTTCCACCATTAACCAAAAATTATATTGCGAAACCAGTTACATCACTTTCCAAAGATAATATTGGAAAAACCAAAGCAACTGCATATATTGAAAAAATCAAAACAACAACACATATGCTAAAATCTAATATACCAAATTCTCCAGAATCTCCAGCTCTCAACTTTACTCAACATATCACAAGTGGTAATGAATCCATTCTTTCATCCATTAATCAACCTTCAATTTCAAATTATTCACGTGCGCTAACTCGTTCAAATGTACCAAATCCCCTAAGTACAGATTATTCTGCTGGTAAGAATAAATCATTCACGAAAAATTCCTATAGCGACCTTCTCGACGGAGACGCTGACATGTCAACTTAACCCTCCCTCCACTCTACTTACATGTCATTACAATTAAATAGAGTTTTTAAAATTCTACAATGGAACATTAAGGGACTTATTAATAATTTTGATGAACTCCGTACACTGATAAGTGATTCTAATCCACCCTTTTTATCGCTTCAAGAAACCCATTGTAGAAGCTCCTTTATTCCTATTCCACCCAAATCATATACTGGATACTTCACGAATGCTGATCAAAATTCATATTCCAAACAAGGAGTAGGTGTTTTTATAAAATCAAGTATACCTCACAAACGCATAAATTTAAGCTCAAATATACAAGCCGTAGCGATACAAATAATGTTAAATATAAAATTTACAGTGCTTTCGCTTTATATTCCACCTTCGCAATCGTTTTCTCAGCAAGAACTCTACAGTTTATTCTCCGCACTTTCCCCCCCATTAATTATATGCGGCGATTTCAACAGCTGGAATACCATCTGGGGCTCAACAACACTCGGGGTACTGTTTTAGAAAAGGCCTTTTTTCAAAGCAACCTTTGAGTTTTAAATGATGGAAAACCAACGCACTTCTCAACTCATCATACTTTTTCACATATTGATTTAACATGTTGCTCTCCATCACTTCTTCCTTTGGTGTCCTGGTCTATTTCTGATGATCTACATAATAGTGATCACTTTCCAATCATAATCGATCTTAAACTTTCAACGCCCTCTGCTACTCCAGCAAAACAGGCCAAATTCCTCCTAGATAAAGCGGATTGGATCAATTACTCTAAACAGGTGGAGTCATTTTTAAACTCAAAGCCATTTAACGGAAACTGCGACCATGATGCTGCTTTTATGTCTAAAGCGATTCGCACGGCTGCTCATCTTTCTATTCCTCAATCCAACACCTCTTTTAAACGAGCTAGGGTTCCTTGGTGGAACAACATGCTTTCGTTTTTGAGGAAAAATAAAATGGATCTATGGCACCGCTTTAAGAGATGTCCTGATCAGAATCACTTGTTATTATACAAAAAGGCCGATGCTCTATTCAGGAAGGAATTACGGAAATCAAAGGCACTTAGTTTCGAACTTTTCTCGAGACGAATTCACAGAAATACATCAATGAAAGTTGTCTGGAACAAAATCAACAGACTTAATGGGACTTCAAACCTGAACCAAATTTCTGCCATCTGCACTCCCAATGGAACTTTAACTGACGCAGATGAGATTTCTAATTACTTTGGAAAAGTGTGGTGCGAATACTCCTCTGACAGCAACTTCTCCAGTGCTTTCATTGAAAATAAAAGGACTCCAATATCTCCTTCAAATAATATCGATAGATGTGCCATGTTCCTGGAAAATTGCGTATCTACCTCAGAACTTGGAAGTTGTCTCTCCAATTTGAAGGGGAAGACACCTGGTCTAGACCGCATCTCATACCAAATGCACAGTGCTATGTCTAAGTCTAGTAAAAAGAAATTACTGGACCTATATAATACGGTATTTATGACTGGCCATATACCCTACATGTGGAAACTGGCAACAGTTGTTCCAATTCCAAAGTCAAAAAATGTCTCCATCGCATCTGATTATCGCCCAATTTCTCTTTTATCTTGCCTCTCTAAGGTTTTAGAGAAGATTATGGCATCTAGATTATCTTGGTTTCTTGAATCCAAGAACCTGATAACAAAGCAACATGTTGGTATCAAGCGGGGTAGAGGATGCATCAACGCTCTGTTACATATTGATTATTTCACAAGCAAAGCAATTTCCGAATGAAATCACGTAACAATTCTCTCAATTGATTTCGAAAAAGCATTTGACAGAGTTGGTCTCCATGTTATCCTAAGACTCTTGAAATCATGGAATGTTGGAGCCAAATTCTTCAACTACATCAAATCATTCATGTCGCATCGGCGGTTCAAAGTTAGAATCAACAATCATCTTTCTGATTCCTTTCCGCTAAAGAATGGCATTCCGCAAGGATCTCCTCTCTCTGTCACGCTTTTCCAGATCGCTTTCAACGAAATTAGCGAAATTCTTTGCCGTGTACCAAGAGTGGAATATTGTCTCTACGCGGACGATGTATACATTTTTACAAAAGAAAAAGACAACACGAAAGCAATCAACATCCTCGAATCTATTGCATGTGAGATCTCCACATGGGCAAACTCGTCATGGGCTAAAATTTCTATAAAAAAATCAAAAAAAAATGCACATATGTCGAAAACAAACGTGCGATGCAGGAAATTTACTGATGCATATTAATGACTTACCAGTACTAAACGTGCAGACGCTCCATGTTCTCGGGCTTACGTTTTCCAAGAATTATCGTTGGTAAGCACACTGTTTTCGGTTAAAAAACTCTCTTTTAACAAGGGTAAATTTCATACAGTACGTTGCTTGGAGAAGCCATGCGCATATTAACACTATTGCTTATCTCACCAAAATGCTTGTGTTAAGCAAGATTGACTATGCTTTCATAATTTACGGCAATAGCTGCAAATGTAATATCAACATCCTTAAACCGGTCTATCACCAAGCCGTTAGAGCAAGTTGTTATGCTTTTCGGACGACGCCCAT
>NW_024000293.1:0-6114 GCF_014805625.2 Glossina fuscipes
AAAACTGTAAAATGTACCGAATCTTCTCTTTGTTCACTTCCATTTTTAACACGCTGTAACTCACAACTGAATGCACCAAACAAAAAAGAGCAAAAGAATTTTTTTTACTGCGAAATGTCACCTATCCAACGAGCATAAATATGAAATTGTTTGATCGATACTTTATGAGAAATCTATCAGTGCAGCCATCTACCAAAAAAATAGTGGATTTGTTTTTCCCCAAACTGATATTAAATACCACAAATAATGACAAGCTCAAAACAATAAATTGAAACAATTTTTGATCAAGAATTAGAAATGAGTTTTATTTACGTATGCTTTCGACACCACGAAATGGATGGCGCGGCATTTAAAATTCAAATGGTTCTATAATCGGTTAACTATATCACTATATCACTTTCCGTTTTGTTTTTATTATAGATTGGAGTCACCTACGCGAGAATTGGAAATAACAGCAGCAAAAGACATTAATTTACAATCACGTGCAGGCGGTATTGAATTGACTGCTCTAGAGGATGTTAAATTGAGCACGATTGATGGCAGCGTAAGTATATGCATAGAGTATATCATTTCGGAGCGTTAAACGTAAACTGTTAAATAACTTAAAGTTTAGGAAATAGTGAAGGGATGTGCCTTTAGGTAGCAGCCACAGCTTTTTCGATTCCACGATTTCCTTGTTTTCAATTGCCTTTCAATTGCATATGAAAATGAAAAACTTAAAAATATAAAATAAAAGTCTCTTGGATAACATATATAGCAAATTTAGGGAGACAAAGAAGGGAGAATTTTGTTGTTTGTTTGTTTGTTTTGTTTGTAAAAATTTCTGTTTTCCAATTCGATTTTCTCTAATAACTTGATTCCTGCCTATTTTTGTTCAAACAACAACAAATTCTTCTTAAAAAAAATAATCGATCGGAGTAAGCCACTACCGCATAGTCAAGTTATTGAGAGCCGCGAGCTGTAAGTCGGCGTACGCGCGCTTAATGCTCAGGGCGATAGGTAGTAGGTATATTGAATATTCTGCCATTAAACGCATAACATGTACAAATCGAGCATACACCTAACACTCTCTATCTCTTCTCCCCAATTTCTTCATGATCCTCACTTTGCTACACGCTCAGCAAGCATTACTTGGGTGGTTCGTCCTACAAAAAAGCAAGTAAGAAAGTTATATTTCGCTGGAGGTAAAAGTTGTATGCCCACCACCATCCATTTACCTTACTACGATGCGGTAAACCTGGTATTACGGATAACTATAAAAGTAAATGGAATAATTGTGTTTTTATATATACGAATTAGTTTACGCAATTTATTTTAGTTTGCTATGATTCGCGTTGCGGTACCCAAGTCTTTTCGTTTGATACCTATATTGACAGGATTGCTAAGGGGAAATTAGTCCATCACGTCGTAACGTCCTCCATATGTAATAAAGGATTAATGTACTTAGCTCGCCTCATCCTTTTATTTGACGCCGGTTTGATTTCACTGGTAAAACAATACAAACCCGCCAGATTGTGGACTGCAACACATTTATTTTAGAATAAGCATATTTTCTCGCCAGAAAATTTATCCTTGCGTGAAGAATGTGTAAAATAATTTTCAACGTTTACTTTATTAGTAATAAAAGAATGAAGCTTTCATGCTCCATAATATGAAGTGGGCGAGGCAGATTTTTTTTTATTGTCGTGCGTGGGCGTTTGAAAAGTTTAGGTCACTTCCAAATTGTTTTGCAAATTTGTGGGCGATATCTTCATTTTCGCTAAAGAGAGAGTGTTTATCACAAATGCTGTGCAGTTGCGCATACTCACGGATGGGTAGACGTACAGGCGGACATGTATAGGTGCATTATAAATTGGAAGCTGGCCAAGAATTTACATACTTTATGGGGCTTTTGAAACTTGTTTCTACGCGTTATAGACGTATTGAAAAAGCAATTAAATTTTAATACACTATAATATTGGGTTGGTGTGGTCAATTTATTGTGTGGTTCATCGATCATACAATATACGGTCAAATTTTTCTAAATTTAAGTGCTATAGCACGTGCAAGAACTTCACATATTTCTGCCAATACGGACGGACAGACGGACACGAGTAAATCGATTTAGAATTTGATCAAGAATATCAATTAAGAATATATATACTTTGTAGGGTCTCTGAAACTTACTTGCAGGCGTTGCAACCTTTTTGGTAAAATGTATATCCTTCTCATCCATCGGTGAGGGCTACAAAGAATTGAGCGCTTCCTTTAAAAACTGCAATATTTACTTATAATACTTTAAAAATTTAATTAAACATAACAAAAAGTATATCATTCGTACGCATGTATATATACCGTATGTATATATATAAACATAGTAAAAATTTGAATTATACATTTTTTTCGATAATTTTGTGAAAAAAATTTCTGAACAAAAAATTGATTTTTTTACTGACTGATTTTTTATCGTTTGCAAACATTCCGTTAACAGTTACATTTCGAATCGTCAAAGATTTTTATGCCTAACCTAAGAACAGCTCAGCTACCTCTTGCGGGAACTGCACAAAATCATGAACATTTACATCGTGTCTTTCAGTTATGTGCCTGTTCGAATGGTAAATTGTTTCTGGCAGCGCCTCATTCAATATGTGCCGGCGATGATAGCAGTGTATGCAGATGATCCATGCAAACGAATTAAGGACAATAATAATAAATGAATCAATGATTGAATAAAAAACTTTAGTAGAACTGCCAGAAAGCCTCTGAAAATAGAAAGTAACTGAAAAATTATAAATAATCATACTAAAGAATAATAATAATAATAATAATAACAATATAAACAAAAAACTAGACATAAATATAAGAAATTATAAGAAAGCCGCCGATATATTAGTTGAATAGTTTTGTATTATAATCAAAAACAAAAAAAACAAAAAAAAGCAAAAATATAATAAATTGATAACAACATTCGACAGGCAAAAAGGAAAAAATCCAATGAATTAAAAAAAATGTATTTGTTGTTAGTAAATATATGAAAACGAAATTATTTATAAATATTATAGATATGTAAATAAGAAGAATCATTATATCTATCTCGGTTATCTAACCGAGAATTAGTCAAAACAAAAATATCGAAGCGCGTAGACGAAATGAACTCATATAAATAAACAAATATATATGTAAATGTGTATTAGATGACTAGACTAATAACGGAGATGCCTATTGCTCTAACAATTGATTTCAATTCATTACAGCGTTTAATTATTTATTAAAAGAACTTTCCTTTTAATGGAATCCATTGTCGAATATATATACATTGTATTAAATACCGTCGGCTGCCGCCTTTTCGCGGCAAATACAAAATATAGAAGCACTTATGACATCATCGAAATAATCAAAGTTAACGTATGGCTCGAAGTCAAGCTAATTATTTTCGTTAACCTTTTCTTTCTCTTCCGTTAAAATATTAGAATACATATAGGTTTGTTGTTTGAAAACATATAACCAACGTTTATAAGTCTACACAATCACAATAAATCAAGAAAACCTGCGGAATCTTTCCGAATGTCATTTTAATAAAATCAGAGAGAGAGAGAGAAGATCCGGTTTCTCAAATCCGATGGCAAAGTGTGTTATGAAAACAAAAGTCAAAAGATAACTTCCTCGCTTTCATTTTAAAAAATTCAATGTTCATACAGCAATCTCCTAACGCGTCGTCTTGGAAATATCTTAACAACAATAACCCAATTACAAACAACAACAGAATTAAAATCTCTCTCTCTCTCTCTCTCTCTCTCTCTCTCTCTCTCTCTCTCTCTCTCTTGACAAGAAGATAGTATGTGTACCTATATGCATTCATAATCAAGCTATCTGTCAACTTAATTAAGGTTCAAACAGAGAAACTCGAGTTCACATTGAATCTTTTTTGCTCAACTCAGCAACTCATCTGTTCTTGATTTGCTGACTCACAAAAGTAGAAGAAGAGGATAGCGATCCAGTTCTTGATGTCCTGGTAGTCAAAGGTTATTGTTTCACAAATGAAAAGGCAACGATGTGTTATTTGATGCAATTGAGTCTTTTTCGAACCAATCAAAATTTCAAGCTGGTTCCACGCCCGAAACATTTGTTTTGAAACCGTTTGGACAAGATCCAAATGAAATGACCGTAGACTCATCATAAACGTTCCTAACTATCAATTGTCGATTTTTGAAAGACAAATGTTCGGTTTTTCTTTCCTAGCTTTCGTAGGTAGTCGTCCGAGATACGACTTTTATTGAACTAGTTCTCGGCCTTCTTTGAAGTCTTTGTACCATATGCGAACATTTGCTGGCGCTATACCTCCAACGCCATAACTCTTCTATAGTATCCTCAGTCTTTCCGGAGCAGAATATTCGTTGCGTGAACAATTTTTGATGCGAATTTCGTTGAATGATAAAATGCAGGAAAGTGGAAAGCGGAAAACATATTTTTGTATACTCCTTTTCTCACAAAAATATTTGTAACTCTTCCTCACTTCTCTTCCTCTTCTTATTGAATTCTCAGCAAGTTAATCGCAAATTATTCGCTGCGTTATAAAAAAAGGCACAGTATGAACATCCTGTAACTTTTTTATCCTGTAAAGATATGCTGACAAGAAACTCTGCGGAGGTGTTAAAGGAAGTATTATCCCGAAATCCACGAAAAAAAAAGACCGAATACTTCACGATTTCGTTGTATCTACGGTATTTAAATGAGGTAACTCTCTTTACTCTTTGCTTAGACCTCAGTGCAAAATTGCACAAAGTCATCGGGAAAGAACAAAGTGAACGAATTCTTTTTTTTATTTCTTAATATTCTGTTGAATTTCACAATCGAGAGATTAATATTTTTTCTAACTTTTATTAATTTAGTTGTTGCTGTATATGAACTTTTGAGAATTTCGGAATTTTATTATAACCTTAAGTAAGTAAGTAATATTTAATTTTCAATTAGCTACGAAAGGCGAACGAATATGAAAAGGATAAGAGATTTAATTATCGACTAAACAAGAAATAGAGAAAAGAAAAGAAAAAAAAAAATACTGATAATAACCTAAAACTACACACACAAAATCAAGAGCTTCTTATGAATAAATCAGAACAGTACACTATTAAGAAAACATATTATCAAAATTACATATAAACACAGACACGCACAAGCACGCGTATATATAAATGGAAGAAAAATTTCATTTGCGTTAATATAATCGCTAAGAGAGTAAGAATATTATTATATAACCTTAACTACAACTAGCGGCATAATAAAAACATGAATATCATATATATATATAAGTAAGTGATTTTAAATGAATACATATTTTCCTTTTTGCTTTTTAACGTCATATACTATTTTGAAATGAATTTTGAGTTTAAATAATAAAACATGATTTAAAAGTAATAATAAAAGTGATGTAGACAAACGAATGCTGTCTCCTTATGATCATTCATTTACTAAACATTTTCAAGCATACCATCGAAGAATGACGACAAAATGATTTTGTCCTACATGCAAGATCCTTTCATTAAAGTAACACCACGTCAGAAGTCCTTTTTAATATCGCAAATCTCTGTTTTTCCGCAGATACGAAAAATGCCCATAAAAGAGATTCAATGCCTTCCACAGCTGTAATAAAGAGCTTGGAGACTGGAGTGAAATCGATAAGATTCTAAATCTTCGACAACGTTCTAATGATGTTCATGAAAGCTCTCTCTGTCTTATTTTAACAAAATTTAATAACCTGCGCAGTCTCGTTACGCAAGCTAGCGCGTGTATAATCGAGATGACACAATGTTACGAGGATCCTTGACAAAAGTAAATTGTACTAACAATGTCCGAATGTGTTCCCTCTTAGAAGTTAATAATATTAGTTTGGCCAAAAAGAAATCCATTATTTTTTCGGTAGATGACTGCACTGATAGATTTCTCGTAAAGTATTGATCAAACAATTTCGGACACTGTACATTTACATACTGTACATTTCGCAGTAAAAAAATATCCTTTTGCTGTTTTTTGTTTGGTGCATTCAGTTGTGAGTTACAGCGTGTTAAAAATGGAAGTGAACAAAGAGAAAATTCGGTACATTTTACAGTTTTCCTTTGACAAAGGCGAAAATGCAAG
>NW_024000294.1:0-1197 GCF_014805625.2 Glossina fuscipes
TTATGTATGGTATTGCTAGATTTCATTTCCGAGTTTCGTCATTTGTGGCTGTAAACAAGCACCAGAGGTGCGGGAAGTGCTCTCTCAGAATCGCCAAAAGCGAAGTAAAGAACAGGTTATTTTGGTTGTTTAGACCTTCATTTATAAGACAAAAGAATTAACTGTAAATTGAAAATAAAATTAATTTGTGAGAAAAGTGGTCTACTTCCAAATAGCTGAACCCAAAAAAGAAATATATAATATTTAGTCCATGAAAAGTGTAAATTAATTTTTTTTTTTGCTTTTTACGCCAATCGTCTGTTTAATATGCTGCATTCACCAAACCTTATAGTCAATTGTGCATAATCAATCTTTCCATACATCATTGATAAATCGCGACGGAGCAACAAATAATAAAAACCCATCAGCCTACCCGATATATTGGTGTAACACATTTTACTAAACAAAACAAAAAAATTGTGTAATATACTGTTATTAAATAATCAAGTAACGTTGAAGAAAAAATGTGACATCAAGTGGACACCAAGTGGAATGGTTCCTTTCCTTATATTGTGTCACTTGGTTGTAGAGTAGCATCGAGATTGGCGGAGAAAAGTCTTGTAAGGCGTAGAAGGGCCCTGCGGAACGCTTGAAATACTCTTACGTCAACCGAAGGTGGAAGTAAATAATTTTATATGATCGTCAACGATGTCAATTAAAATGCACATTCTGGCATGTAGATCTTAGTAAATCCAGAACCTACAACCCTCCAGTAATTCGTGCACTCCTTACCTTGGAGTTGTCGATCTCTGGAGGCTTTGACCATTTTTACTTAAGCGTTGCACAAAGCACCCTGTCTGATTTTGTTTCAAAAATGATACAAGAAATGGAAAAAAAAACTTTGCGCGGAAATTTATGCGGTGAGATATTAATGGCAACCCAAAGAAGTGGCTCTGTAGTGAGTGATAAACCAGTTTATTTATTTTATTCCGTTTTGTTTTGATGACGGTTTCTTACAGGCTGCTGACCTTTTCACCCTTTCATTGCTAAACTTATTTAAGCTTTCAGCTTACAGCAATAATAGTAATGTGAGGCGCTGTGTCGCTGCACCATTTAAACACTTTCAGGTCAGCGGATGCCCTTTAGAACCGTAGTTAACGGCGTACAGAATTTCAGCTGATCCCGTCGAACAGAAATACAATGATATGCCTGGCACGG
>NW_024000295.1:0-6267 GCF_014805625.2 Glossina fuscipes
CTAGTTTAAATACGACATAGGTAAATCGCGCGTATTAAGCAATGTTGCTTTAATGGACTTTAAAGAGTCCGATAACGAGAATAAGTGGTAGACGTCATTTAGGTTCTTGCAAACGACTCTGAGCGGATTGAACAGCTCATAATTAAATTTACACTGATTAAGCTTAACCAAGATAAAGTGCCTGGAGAAGCGGTTGAGGACATTAAAGCTTATTTCACCAAGTAATGAAGGCGAGTCAATAGCACCATTTATTACTTTAATTAGAAAGGAAACGCCAAGAACAAATCTACGTTTCTCAAGAGACGGTAGGAACAGCAGAAGCAACCTATATTTATACGGAGGAAGAAAGGCAATCGGATCTCAACCCAAATTTCTAAGGGCAAACAGCAAGAATTGCTTTTGAACAGATTCAATTGAATCTACGTAGCACCTATATGAAGGAGACCACACAACTGAGGCATACTCGAGTATGGGTCTAACCAAACACATGTACAGCCTTTTCGTAATGTAGGGATCATCAAGCTCTTTGGACCACCTCTTTATAAAACCAAGCGCGGACCTAGCTTTGCTAATCGAGAGCTCAATATGCAAGTTAAAACGTAACCTATGGTCAAATAGGACGCCTAAATCTGTAATCGAATCGACGTCCTCCAACTTATGCGAATCTATGAAATACTGAGTAATGAATGACTTTCTTCTTGAGAATGAAAGCTTCTTACATTTACTCAGATTTAGTTTCAGAAGATTCAAAGAGCACCATGCAACAAAATTATCCAAATCACCGTGAAGCTGATGTGATTGCGATTCAACAGAGAAGGAAGAAAACAGTTTCACATCATCAGCATACATTAAGATCTGGCTGGAATTAACCACCGATGGGAGATCGTTAATGTATAAACTAAATAAAATAGGACCTAAGTGACTTCCTTGAGGTACCCCAGATGTAACGGGGAATTCATCCGAGGTGATGGAGTTAAACAAAACCCTGAAGGATCTATTGTGCAGATAAGAGCTTATCCATTTCACTAAGTAGGGTGGGAAACCAGAGGCTTGGAGTTTAAAGATAAGTATTCTATGGTTAACCATATCAAATGCTTTGCTTAAATCAATCTGTGCGAGAGCCACTAGAAAAAGCCTTGAAAACATGACAGGTAAACTCTAACAAGTTGGTGACTGTAGATCGCCCTTTCCGAAAGCCGTGCTGGTGCGGAGAAATATACGAATTAATGGCAAAGGCCAAATGCTGAGTCACAATACGCTCGAACAACTTGGGCAAGACACTCAACTTGGCTATGCCTCTGTAGTTCTCAACAAATTGTCTACTTCCACTCTTGTGGATAGGAATAAGGAAACTATTCTTCCAACATGAAGGGAAAACACCTATATTCAAGGACAGGTTAAAAATCTATGAGATCACACCACATAACTCGACAGCGCAAGATTTAAGTACACATGATGGGATTCCATCAGGTCCAGGCGAACAACTGTATTTTAGTGAACTCAACCCTTTAAAAACATCATCTTCCGAAATAACCAAGTTAGGTATTGAAACCGAGTTAGATATAGGATATGGGTAGTTTGCTGATAAATCGAAATTCGCAATGGAAAAGTTTCGTCGGAAATACTCAGCAAATAGATTTGAGATTTCAAAATCATCCGAGGAATCAGGGCCATTAAAAGAAACATGAGAGGGATATGTGGAAATTTTTCTTTTAGAGTTAACAAATTTAAAGAAGAATTTAGGATTAGCAAACAGAGAGGATTTAATGAACTGAAGGTATCTGCAGTAATATGATGGTTGAGTGAATTAAATCTATGCCTCGCCACCGAGTAAGCGAAATAGTCGAGCGCAGAGCCACTTTTCGAATATTTTTTGAATAGCGAGTCTTTTCTATTCTTGTGACATTTAATTGTTTTATGAAACCACGGGGGACACTTGCTTCGAGCTCGACAATGCTTGATCGGAACGGATGCAGCAATAGCTAGATTTAATGTATTGTACAACGATGACAATAAGCTTTCAATACTACCGGTTGAGAAATCAAGCGTCAGATGTGAAAGACGATGTTTTAGTAATACAATATTGATTTTATGAAAATCATAATAATTATTTCAAAAAGTTTGATTTGGCACATTAAGGCATTTCAACAAACATTAATATGATGAAAGGAAATGCATAGTGATGGATGATAAGGATCCTCAGGTAAACTAAAAGGTGGACAACGATTTACGTAAATCTCGGGAAAATTGGCAAAGCAGAGATCAAGCAGCCTACCATTACAATTAGGGGTACGATTATATTGACCCAAATTATGATCAAACAATTCACTAAAGAATACAACAGCCCTATCAGACGTTGAAGTAGGAATCAAACAGCCAGAATTATCAGTGTTACACCAAGTGACTTGAGGCAAATTGAAGTCACGCAATGCAACGACCAAATCGGTTGGTCTAGACCGCTTGGCCACTTCACAAATGAGGGCAGCGTGTTTCTTGTAAATGGAGATATCAGAATTTGGGGGAATATAGGAGCACGTTACAAATAGATGTTTATCAGGCATATTCGCACGAATAGCGATAAATTCAGCGTCAGGGAAGTGGGAAATTCAATTAAATTGGACGGGACTGACGCAGATATGGCAATTAATACACCATCACCAATGCGATTCACTCGATCATTTCTAAAGACTTGGAAAGAATTATAAGAAAGTTCCGACGAATGAAGATCGGGTTTTAGCCAAGTTTCAGTGAAGGCCAAACAGAAAAACTCCGTGCTCATTGAATTTAGAAAAGTAGAACGAATTTTTGAGTTTATGCCCCTAACATTTTGATAAATGAGCGATAGTGGGCCTGAAGAAACAATTAGTTTTTTGAAGGCGACAAGACTATTGCCTTGGTATTACGGTGACGATCACGAGGGATAAATTCCTTAATTAAGGATCCTACTGGCCACAGTGATTTGTTTAACAACATATCACTGTTTTCAGTCGGAACTAGTATTTTAAAAGAGGAGATTGCCCTAGATTGAGAAGGAGCCATTTTGAAAATGCTAACGCGCTTTAAGTTGAGTGATGGGACTTTCGCCGCCAGATAACTTGTTATGTTATTCACCGAAGTTTCAGATGCCAGTCTTGACACAAATATTGCTTTTCTGGGTGGAACTGCCGTCAAGCAAATGTCATTATTGGGAACAGGAGGGGGGTTCACGGTAGGAGAGTTTCGAGTTGGGGAGAATATAGATTGGGTTATCGCCCTTGTACCTGCAGCTTGTAAGACTTGCCCAGTCTGGTGACCAGCATTCACACGCGAACAGCCAGGAGGAGAGGATGATTTATTTTTCTCTTCATTACTTTTAGGCGATGGCGCTTGATTAGAGTGAGTGGCGGCTCTGGGCGGAGATACCCTTGCCACTTCAGCGTAGCTTAAAACCGATGGACTTGCCGGTTTGTTTGTAACTGTTTTGCTACCAACCGGCTCAGCAATATCGGAAACATTACTGTTCATATCAGAGTTAGAGGGAGCGGTAACTTGTACCGACGAATTAGATTTGGAGACAGCCAGAGGTGACGTCCCACACGCTACGCTACGAGTAGAGGATGAGTGTCCAATAAAGCGACACTCATCAAACCTAGACTTAATGAGCTCAAACTTTTCCCACAAGGAGCCGAGATTTCTACTCAATTCCGAGAAACCATAACGTCTCCGTGCAAAGTTTATAAAAGTCAATGTCCCGCTGCCTACAGTCAGGACATGACCATCTTAAGCCTTTAGACGGATTAGCGATTGCGTCAGCAGCACGGCCGAGAATACCTGCACACTTTGCATGACCAAAGCGCTCGCAGAGCCAACAAGAAACGAATCTATCAGAATCCGGGCCTGATTTCGCCCGACAAGGTGTATATAAACACTCCATGTCCTGTCAAAAAGACAGTTGTGGATTATGAAGAGCAGACACACAAATCACTAAAAAAATCCTGAACATAAAAATTTATCAACCAATTTGTGCAAAACTTCTCTGTTAGGTTGACACTGTAACGTGAGATCAATAGCAACACAAACTCGAAACAGCAAAAAAATAACAGAGAAAAAGAGAGAAAACAAAAAAAAAATAAAAAAGACAGATTTATATCAGAGCTCAAAATTTTTGTTTGCAAAAATCAAATGAATCAAAGCGTAAAGGAAAAATATTTCTTTTACTTTGAATTCACTCACTTTATTCTCAAAGTATATTATAAATTCACACACTACAAGGCAGAATAGCCACGAAATTCAAAAAAAAATTAAAATATTAATTGCCGAAACAAAATATATACGACTATACCGCGCGCCAGAGTTGCCAGACTGAATCGCCCGAGATGATTATATTTGCATAACCAAGTGTGCCGAGTTTTCCCACAAGAGAATCCAAGCTTAAAGGTATATTGCACCCTTGTATGTCAGCTAAGTTTTGTGAAGGCGAAGCCAACTTAAAAATTTCAATTTTGTCTTTTATCAAATTCTTTATCGGAACTCTATAGAGGGTGCGAAAAAACACCACTATTTTGTTACAATTGTTTAATAGTACGAATATGTTTTTGTAACCTCTTATCCTTGCTATGTAGCCATATACATATTTTAAACGAGATCTATGGGTTAGACATTAGGTTTATCGAAGTTATGAATTTGAAAATTTCCATATTTTTGAACTTTAGAGAACCATCAATATATATATAGTTTAAAGGAATTTGTACAAAATGTTTTAGAAACTTATGATGGTTTATTCGAAAATACCTTTACGTAATTTATTAAATCTTGCCTTACCGTATCAAAAGCCGTCAATTGCGTAGTTGTTTTAGGACGCTAAGTAGTAGAAAGAAGCAATCGAAATTTGGTGTACATATTCTTCGTTCAATTTTGAACGGCCTTGTGATTTTACTTTTGTTGCAAGTTATAATATTGGCAAGTATTATTTAATTTTACTTCCCAAAGAAAACAAAAACCTTCCATTCTTCTGAGAGCGACGATTTGAAACCCAACGCTTCAAACCAGTAAAGAAGAATTTGCAATTATGTCGAATATGGAAATGGCAGTTAAACATTTCCGTCGTGGCTAGTTTTTAGACGGCTCTAGCGAATACTACTAAGTGTACTAAGTTGCGATTTGGACCTGCTATAAATAATATGTTATAGTTTTTCCTTATTGTGGGTCAAATCTTGTTTCGACTTTTAGATTCAGTCTTTGGGGCTGTTGAATGACATTTTTGTCGTTGTTAAAGTGAATTCCTAATGGTGTTTCCTTAAATCTTGGAGCTCCTAAATCTAGTTGCTGGATAAGGAGAACGTGAATTCACCTGTTAGAAACATATATACTATATTTGAATTTCGGGAACAAGAAAAACACCCACACGATATAGTTTTTTGTCTTATAAAGCGTACTTATTATTCTGGAACCTTTTTCTAACAGATATAAAAATAAATTCTTTGTGTTGGAATAGCTGCCGCCGAAATTTTAGGTATAGATAACTTTGATTGTGATAGTGATTTTATTTTTCAATTAAATTTGAATTTTATTAAAAACTAGAGAGCATTTATATGTGCACCTAATAACACACGAATGTACATTCACGGGATAGGGATATTATTATTTATTATTATTATTTTAATTTTAGACTAATGAAATGAATTCTTAGACTAAAAAAGACATTGAGCACTAGCAACACAGGCTATCGGCTCTAATTTAAATAAGTGGATATTAGATAGTGAGCTTAGTAGTATTAAAAAAGTAATATATTGAATTGATATTCTGTTCTGAAGCTGATTGTAGAATGTTCAAAGGGTTAATCGTTCCAAATGCAATACTTCTAGCCGAGGAAAAGTTGAGGCAGTCGCAGAGAATGTGCTTTATAGTAAGAGTTTGTCCTCAACAGCATATTGGGGAAGAAGACTTCTTCAGAATCCATTGGTGAGTTGCAATTGTATGACCAAGGCGAATTCTCGCGAATATTTGGATCTTGGTTTTCTCAACGTTTGTTGGATATAAACGTGGAGTTAATTGAGGGTTAATAAAAGAGTAGTGTTGATGATGGTATTGTAGATTTCCTTCTGTAATTTTCTCTTTAACTTTTCTTCCAATGTATCTTTGAAGATCCAACTTTTCCATGACATCATCCATAATTAGAGGAGCAGAAGCAACATACTTTGCCGCTCGATCCGCCTGCTCATTTCCCAGTAAACCGATGTGGCTTGGTACCCATAACATTTTAATTTTTCCGTCGGGTGTAGTAATTGT
>NW_024000296.1:0-1297 GCF_014805625.2 Glossina fuscipes
TGACAGCCAGACAGACAGACTGAAAGACAGACTGACAGACCGACTGACAGACCGAAAGACTTGCAGACAGACTGCCAGATTGAATGACTGACTTACTTGCAGACAGACCGACAGACACTGAATCACTGACTGAATAAATGACAGCCCGACCGACAAACTGACAGACAGACTGACAGACTGGATGACTGACTGACTGACTTTCAGCCAGACAGACAAACTGAATCACTGACTGAATAAATGACAGCCCGACAGACAGACTGACAGACAGACTGACAGATCGACAGATTTGCAGACACACTGACAGAATGAATGACTGAGTGAATAAATGACAGCCCGACAGACAGGCTGACAGGCAGACTAACAAGCCGACTGAATGACTGACTGACTTGCACACAGACAGACAGACTGACAGAATGATTGACTGACTGAATAAATGAGAGCTCGACAGACAGACTGACAGACAGACTGAGAGACCGACTAAGTGACTTGCAGACAGTGAGGCAGACTGAATGACTGACTGAATAAATGACAGCCCGACAGACAGACTAACAGAATGATTGACTGATTGAATAAATGAGAGCTCGACAGACAGACTGACAGACAGACTGAGAGACCGACTAACTGACTTGCAGACAGTGAGGCAGACTGAATGACTGACTGAATAAATGACAGCCCGACAGACAGACTGACAGACAGACTGACAGACCGGCTGACCGACTGACTGACTTGCAGCCAGACAGACAGACTGAATGACTGACTGAATAAATGACAGCCCCACAGACACACTGATAGACAGACTGACAGATCGGCACGCTCGCAGACAGACTGACAGAATGAATGACTGTCTGACTAACTTGCAGACAGACTGACAGACTGACTGAGTAAATGAGAGCCAGTCAGACAGACTGAAAGACAGACTGACAGTCCGACTGACAGACCGAAAGACTTGCAGACAGACTTACAGATTGAATGGCTGACTTACTTGCAGACAGAGAGACAGACACTGAATCACTGACTGAATAAATGAGAGCCTGACAGATAGACTGACAGACAGACTGAGACACCGACTAACTGACTTGCAGACAGCGAGGCAGACTGAATGACTGACTGAATATATGACAGCCCGACAGACAAACTGACAGACAGACTGACAGACCGACTGACAGACTGACTGACTTGCAGACACACATACAGAATAAATGACTGACTGAATAAATGACAGCCCCACAGACACACTGATAGACAGACTGACAGATCGACAGACTTGCAGACAGACTGACAGAATGAATGACTGACT
>NW_024000297.1:0-2265 GCF_014805625.2 Glossina fuscipes
TCCATTTTAGCCTATAATTTGTATTGGAGAAATTAAGATTTAATTTTTTTGCTATTTAAATCTTTTGATGCGAATTGTTATGTTTACCTCAACATTTGCTCTCTCGCTTTGTTCTCTCGTTATTATTTTTATACTTTTCGCAGGTTCCTATTTATTCGTCTTTGAGCTTTTTTCTGCATTTATTTAATCACTTCAAACTCTCACATGTGAAACCAGCGCTTGTAGAAGTCAAGAGTGTCGACTGCAGCCGAATATAAAATGCACACAGAACGCAATGCGGGTAAAATCCCAACTACTCCGAATATGAAGTAACACCAAATGCTTTATTAAGAACATTCATTGCAGACTGAGTAAAGGAATAACTATGCAAAGCAGTTTTATTGGCATAAGACTTACGGACGTTTTCCATAAATTTTCTACATTGATTAAAAATGTGGGGCTGGAAAACGGCATGATCGGATCATAAAACTAAACAGCCTACGAAAATAACGACAGTTTTTTCAAATTTTCTTTTACAATTTTCGTTCCCCGAAACGTTGTTCTAGAAAATTGGTGTGGTTCACCAAAACTATCTGCATGTTCGACTCCGTTAGCATTTATATTCCATTTTACGCTCATTAAATTCCTTGTGGTGCAATCAGTTTTTGTACTTTCTAACCTCATTTATGTTTACGTAATAAAAAAATTTACCAGGAAAGAAGTCCACACTGGACTTTCTTCTATACCCTCCATCATGCTTTTGAGGCGCTACGTTAGAAAAAAATGTCTTCTGCAAGTTATTGTTGCTATTATAGTGCTAGAGAGTTGTAGAAGCTATAGGCAGTCACTAACGAGTATTATTTAAAATAATCGCAGTCGTGGTTTACAAAGGCTAAGTCGGCATTCGTTCGAAGGAAAGTGTTCGTCTTAAAAGAATATGAGTGGGGCAGCAATTTATATTATACGTAGCGGGGCTACCCCAGTTTACGGGTCAGGCATATTAGGCGATTTTGCAGAAAATTCTGACTCATTAAGAATAAGAGTGGAGAGAACCCGCACTGAATAAGCTTTCCAGGACTTATTATACTAGCCAGAATCAATAAATATGCCGAAATTTTAGATCATCAGCAAAGTAAACATCAGAGGGGAAAATTTTTGTTCAGCAGTGTTGTTTTTTGAGGATTTAGCGAAAATTTAGTTGCGACTAATGCGGTGCTGCGAAACAATGAAAAAATTCTAAATATTGTGCCCTTAGGCGTTTTTATAATATGCCCCAGAAATGCAGAGAATGCGCCTGGAAGGGCGCTGAGGATTAACAAATTCGTCTTTCTTTTAAGCAGAGATGTAGCGGTAACTTTGGGGCAGGCTCAAATAAATTGAGCTTTTCAAATGTACGTGGACTATTGGTTACCTACTGGGTGCCCTGTAGTTACTAGTTTCTATTTTATTTTCAGATCATATTTATATAATTATGTTGAATATTGTACATAATATAATTAAATACCATTTCCTATCGGTTCGCACTATAATAGTCTATTTGTTGTATCTTAACGAAATGTTTGTAGTGTAGTGAAAACACAATTAAAGGTTCGTTATTGTAATTCTTTATTACGAATGATTTTACACAACACTTAATATTTCACTATCTTAACTATTATTCTTACTATTATTCTGACCTAACTGAAGTATGGTCAGTATCTTTTATAGAAACTAAATTAATGCTAACTTAAGCAATTAATATAACTTAAAGTAGGTTACAGCTTACTACTAATATATTAATAGCTTATTACTAAAATTCCACTACCTTAACTAGGTTAGTAGGAAAATGTATACTTAGCAATAACTTGTAGACTACGGTAGAGTGCGACTGATCGATAATACTACAGTAGAGTGATCAAGTGCGGTGCTTCCATAATAATAATTCCATAAACTAATTTCTTATACATGTTTCGGTGTATATTAATCAAGAAATTAATTCAGAATGTGTACCTTCGCCAGAACAATTGAAAGTCGGCTAACATATTTCGAGTGTTATTATAACATCAAAAAGTGAATGAACTGAAGAAGTTATTACGAATAAGTGCTAATAAGTTTAGAAACTCACCCGCAGCAGTCTATGAAGGGAAAGAATCAGAAACAAAGCTGAATGAAGAGCACGGAAACCGGCAGCCGCATAAGGCGATCTAAGGGCAAACACAAAAAATTATACATGTACTTGAAAATATGGATGCTTCACTTACCAAATCGATTAACTCCTAAGACTCAACCAAGAAGTTGAGAAAAATG
>NW_024000298.1:0-1723 GCF_014805625.2 Glossina fuscipes
ATATATATATATGTACAATCTAAAGCGAAATTTGTTTTTTTTTTTTTTGCATAAATTCATTTGTATTTTTAACTCAAGGAAAATTATAAGAAAAAAATATTCAAAAATTTTTATTAATTAGTTTTCTTATCCTATTCACGTGCATAGACAGACGTTGTGCATAATGATGGTGATCTTCAAGCAAGAATTCAAATTTATAGCACATTTTAGTACAAATTTATAAGAAAGAGATCGAGAAAAACTTTTTATTTTTTAACCCTTTATGTCTATTTCTTCATTCGCCTATTTCTTCATTCGTTTTTCTCATAAGTTTAAGAAAATAAGGATTAAAGGAAAGTGCTAGAGGATAAAAAATGGAAAGAGAACGTAGAATACTCCCAAGGTTTCGACATTTAACGATTAATTATTAGTTCAAAATTATTCTTAAGATTCTGCTTTATGGCTTCCAAAGAAAGTAGTTTCCTAGTGCATAGCATCAATAGCATCCTAAGTATGATATGCTCGAAGGAAGGAATCACTTAGCGCCAATTCAAGCAAAAGAGACTTTAATATATAGTACTCTCTTATGTAAGAAGCCAGAAAAAGCTATATCCATATGTATGAATTTTTATCAGCCATTATATGAAGCCGTTGGATAACAATTGTCGATTAATGGAAACCATTTTTAGTACTTCCAACTTTCAAGATATAAGAT
This sequence comes from Glossina fuscipes, assembly GCF_014805625.2. NCBI lineage: Eukaryota > Metazoa > Arthropoda > Insecta > Diptera > Glossinidae > Glossina > Glossina fuscipes. The sequence continues at coordinate 695 of NW_024000298.1, forward strand.
CAATATCTGTTGGATGATAATTCGGTATTATTTGTTCATTTTGAGCATCTTAGAAGGGTATCCCTCCACATTTTTGCAGTGAAATTAGAGACAGACATTTTTAGAAAAATTTCAAGTGAAAGTATTTGTCGTGGATCTCACGCTACACATTTCTGGATTGTAGTAGATTTTGACTTCGTATGATCAGGAATTCAAAGAAACCCTGCCAAGTAATTCTAATATTTTTGCTCCCTCCATTTCTTGAACTCTGTATTTGGGGACAATAGGATAATTACTGTGAATCATTATAAAGTATTTTTTTAGGATTGGCATAAATTGGCTTCCTCAAGGTTGTTATGTAAAGTCTCTTTGCGTATCCCTTCGGCGTACGCTCGAATCCTGCTCTTATGAATCAACAATTGCTATAGAAGAAAAGTTTCGGAACTTCTGCAAGCCTTGTGATAGTTTCTGCAAACACTAATACCTTCCTCTAAATTGTAATTATTGTCGGTCTCCTTCCTTATTGCACTTTCAGAAGATTTCGACGTTTTATGAAGTATTTGATTAATAAATAGTTTTGTTCGCAAAAATTAATAATAATTTTTATTGTCTTCGCTACAGTTTTATGCGCTCATATAAACTTATAATAACACGGTAATAAAGTTTATGGCTTCACTGCTCACGATGCAAGCAAGGGATTAGTGTTCTCTTTAATGTAAAACGAAACTTATTCATGCAAATATCATTCGTTATTCATCAAAAGATTTTATTCATTTTTTTCTCTTTGAAATATAAAATGTTTATTTGTTAAAGTTAAATATTACGAAAAATTTCACCATAATATAGGCTATTAAAGATTATTTTCAATAAAATGTTGTTCGTTTTACAACCAATTGCCATTTTATAAATGTAACGAATTTGATGCCATAATAGACTGCTATTGTATTTTACTCAAATGTAATCATATCGCGTATTTAAGCTTTTACATTAATTGGGAAGATATAATATTCAAATCAAGTTAAATTATTGTTATTGTTATTGTTGCTATTA
>NW_024000299.1:0-1014 GCF_014805625.2 Glossina fuscipes
TGTATATTTTTATACTTGCCTGTTTTACGTTCCTTGTTATGGTTTTTTGCAGAAAACAAGTTCTGGTTACAAAAAAAATATAAAATCTAGGTACATCATGCATATACACACGTAAATAACTTACATCACTACTTGCATGTTGAGAGTCGAAAGCCAAATGAAGAAAAATTTACGCGTGTCAAGTTTTTGAATGCTTACTTTGGACAAGAGGCATGAAGAAAGAAACCGTCAGAAATCAAATGCATTAGGAAGTGCTAGGACGACCTTTTTATGCCACTAATTAAAGTTTCTACCTTTCTTTGGCAGATACATTTAATAAGTGAATTAAGTGGGTACTTAATGTGCCTAGTTCGAAAAATAATATTACTATTAATATCAATTTATATAATACATTGCGGTTCTGCAATATAGTGCAATATTCTTTGTATCCTACACCATTTGTGGTACAGGGTATATTAACTTCGTGCGATCGTTTGTAACACGCAGAACGGCTTAAGATGAACTAACTTTTTATTATACCGATCGATTCAGAATCAGTATCTGATTTGTTCTAAACCTGTCTGTCCATCTGGTGTCTTTCCATGTAAATTTGTGTTCAAGCTGCAGATCGCAATTTTTGAGATATTTTGATAAAATTTGGTACAGTGACGTATTTTGGTCCAAGGACAAACATTCTTGAAAATGGTTCGGGTCGGTCACTCTGCGATCACTCTTCATATAATGCACTATTTCGAAAAGCCGCCGCATGGAAAAAAATTGCAATTTTCAAAATTTTTCGACAAAAGTAGCTAAGTAGAAGTATTTGGGCATTTTAAATTGATATAAAAACTTTGGACCGGCTGGGGTAATTTTTGAACCTCCTCGTCCAACGAAAACTAAAGTTCACACGACAAAGAGGTATAATTTTCAATTCCTCACGGTGAAAATTATATCGTAAGAGTAATTTAAGGTAAAAAAATTAACTGTGCCAAATTTTGATCACCTCAGCCTATTTTTTGATTCCTACCCTAATAA
>NW_024000300.1:0-1710 GCF_014805625.2 Glossina fuscipes
TTTTGATCAGCATTCGTGAAGTATCCAGTATATGATTTGGGTGGAATAGGATTAAAAGAGCTTCTACAATGGATTTCTTGAAGCGATAAAAAGGTTGGATTAAAATCACTTATGAGTGTACGGAGTTCATCAAAATTATTAATAAGTCCCTTAATGTTCCATTGTAGAATTTTAAAAACTTTATTTAATTGTAATGACATGTAAGCAGAGTGGAAGGAACATTAAGTTGACATGTCAGCGTCTGCGTCGAGAAGGTCGCTATAGGAATTTTGCGTGAATGATTTATTTTTATCAGCAGAACTTAGGTGGTTTAACACATTTGAAGCGCAATGAGTGGGCACACGTGAATAATTTGAAATTGAAGATTGATTAATGGATGAAAGAATGGATTTTGGATGGATATTGGATTCATCATAGCTTGTAATTTGTTGACTAAAGTTGAGAACTGGAGATTCTGGAGAATTTGGTATATTAGATTTTAGCATATGTGTTGTTGTTTTGATTTTTTCAATATTTGCAGTTGCTTTGGGTTTTTCAATATTATCTTTGGCAAGTGATGCAACTGGTTTCGCAATATAATTTTTGGTTAATGGTGGAACAGGTTTTTCATTGGAAGCAGTTGCAGTTAAAGTCTTACTAGGCTCGATTTGCGAGGCAACAGCAGCGTAGGTATTACTTTTGCCAATTCCATGGGCTACAGATGGATTTCTTTCCCGGTATGTGCGTCGTGCTTCGCCCGTGCTACAGTAATTTTCTGTTTTGATTTTTAATATTTCACGCATCTGTACAAAACGTGGGCATTGTTTGTCTAATGCCGAGTGTTGATCATTGCAATTTATGCAGAAACCACGGGTACAGCTTTCAGTATGTGGAGGATGACCACAGTTAGCACAAGATGCAGCATTAGTGCATCTTTTTGCCGTATGACCTAGACGTTGGCAATTTTTACACCTCATAGGATTTGGGATGTATAGTTCTACTTTACATTTATGCCACGCCACATCAATTGTTCGCGGTGATCGATTGCGATCAAAAGTTAAAATAATCCTTCCTGTAGGAGAGCGTGTTTTTCCGTCATCATTCAGTTTGGTTAATTTATATACTTCAGTCACTCCTTGACTGCCCATTTCGCGAACAATTTCATCTTCCGGCACATGCTTTAAGCAAGGGGCATAAATTACGCCTCGAACCGAGTTAAGTTTCTCATGTAGTTTAGCTGAAATTGCACATAGATTAGCTACAGATTTGGCCTTTATGAGTTTTTCGGTTGCGCGCAGGTTCCCAGCGAGGACCAGTAAATTCCCATCGCATAGAATCGAGATGGAGTCGATGTATGTTGTAATGCTATCTAGAGCTTTTTTTATAGCAAAAGGGCTAAGTTGGGAAATTGTTATTTGAGCATCGGTTGAAGAAATAACAATATATTTTTTATCAATAGGGGTTATATCGCTGATCGGCAACGCCGGAAAATCTGAATTTTTACTTTTTTTTCTTTGGGGGGATGTATCACTTATTAGATAAAATCTATTCGAGTTTTTGTCTGGCGGCCCCGGGGCCATTATGCCTTATTGTTGTCTATTGCTTATTATTTGTGAAATAACCACTCACTTGAAAAGGTTTGGGAACTGTGGAAAAAGGTTGGGAACTACTAAAGAAAAGTGTCAATGTTTTCAATTTTTTTTATTTTGTTTTTTTGTTTTCTATTTTTTA
>NW_024000301.1:0-1424 GCF_014805625.2 Glossina fuscipes
GAGAGGCAAGATAAAAGAGAAATTGGGCGATAATCTGATGCGATGGAGACATTTTTTGACTTTGGAATTGGAACAACTGTTGCCAGTTTCCACATGTAGGGTATATGGCCAGTCATAAATACCGTATTATATAGGTCCAGTAATTTCTTTTTACTAGACTTAGGCATAGCACTGATCATTTGGTATGAGATGCGGTCTAGACCAGGTGTCTTCCCCTTCAAATTGGAGAGACAACTTCCAAGTTCTGAGGTAGATACGCAATTTTCCAGGAACATGGCACATCTATCGATATTATTTGAAGGAGATATTGGAGTCCTTTTATTTTCAATGAAAGCACTGGAGAAGTTGCTGTCAGAGGAGTATTCGCACCACACTTTTCCAAAGTAATTAGAAATCTCATCTGCGTCAGTTAAAGTTTCATTGGGAGTGCAGATGGCAGAAATTTGGTTCAGGTTTGAAGTCCCATTAAGTCTGTTGATTTTGTTCCAGACAACTTTCATTGATGTATTTCTGTGAATTCGTCTCGAGAAAAGTTCGAAACTAAGTGCCTTTGATTTCCGTAATTCCTTCCTGAATAGAGCATTGGCCTTTTTGTATAATAACAAGTGATTCTGATCAGGACATCTCTTAAAGCGGTGCCATAGATCCATTTTATTTTTCCTCAAAAACGAAAGCGTGTTGTTCCACCATGGAACCCTAGCTCGTTTAAAAGAGGTGTTGGATTGAGGAATAGAAAGATGAGCAGCCGTGCGAATCGCTTTAGACATAATAGCAGCATCATGGTTGCAGTTTCCGTTAAATGGCTTTGAGTTCAAAAATGACTCCACCTGTTTAGAGTAATTGATCCAATCCGCTTTATCTAGGAGGAATTTGGCCTGTTTTGCTGGAGTAGCAGAGGACGTTGAAACTTTAAGATCGATTATGATTGGAAAGTGATCACTATTATGTAGATCATCAGAAATAGACCAGGACACCAAAGGAAGAAGTGATGGAGAGCAACATGTTAAATCAATATGTGAAAAAGTATGATGAGTTGAGAAGTGCGTTGGTTTTCCATCATTTAAAACGCAAAGGTTGCTTTGAAAAAAGGCCTTTTCTAAAACAGTACCGCGAGTGTTGTTCACTGTTGAGCCCCATATGGTATTCCAGCTGTTGAAATCGCCGCATATAATTAATGGGGGGGAAAGTACGGAGAATAAACTGTAGAGTTCTTGCTGAGAAAACGATTGCGAAGGTGGAATATAGAGCGAAAGCACTGTAAATTTTATATTTAACATTATTTGTATCGCTACGGCTTGTATATTTGAGCTTAAATTTATGCGTTTGTGAGGTATACTTGATTTTATAAAAACACCTACTCCTTGTTTGGAATATGAATTTTGATCAGCATTCGTGAAGTATCCAGTATATGATTTGGGTGGAAT
>NW_024000302.1:0-1019 GCF_014805625.2 Glossina fuscipes
CGGAAAGGGTGATCTATGATCACCAATTTGTTAAAGGTTACTTGTCATGTTTTCAAGGTTTTTTTTAGTGGCTCTCGCACAGATGTTATATACACTGATTTAAGCAAAGCATTTGATATGGTTAACCATAACTTACTTATCTTTAAACTCGAAGCCTCTGGCTTCTCCTTCTATTTAGTGAAATGGACATGCTCTTATCTGCACAATAGATCCTTCAGGGTTCCGTTTAACTTTGTCACCTCGGATGAATGACGTCTGGCGTACCTCAAAGCAGCCAGTTAGGTCCCATTTTACTTAATTTATACATTAATGATCTCCCATCGGTGATTAATTCCATGCAGATCTTAATGTACGTTGATGATGTGAAACTCTTTTCTTCCTTCTCTCTTCAAAGTGACTTGAATAATTTGGTTGCATGATGATCTTCTGAAACTAAATCTACATAAATGTAAGAAGCTTTCTTTCCCAAGAAGAAAGTCATTCATTACTCAGTATTTCATTGGTTTGCATAAGTTGAAGGACATCGATACGTTCACAGATGTAGGCGTTCTATTTGACCATAGGTTACGTTTTAACTTGCACATTGAGCTCTCGTTAAGCAAAGCTAGGTCCGCGCTTGGTTTTATAAAGAGGTGGTCCAAAGAGCTTGTTGATCCTTACATTAACAAAAGGCTGTGCATGTGTTTGGTTAGACCTATACATGAGTATGCCTCTGTTGTGTGGTCTCCTTCATATAGGTGCTATAATTGAATCTGTTCAAAAGCAATTCTTGGTGTTTGCACTTAGGAATTTGGGTTGGGAACCGATTGCCTCTCTTCTACCCTATGAAAATAGGTTGCTTCTATTATTCTTACCGTCACTTGAGAAAAGTAGATTTGTTCTTGGAGTTTTCTTCGTAATCAAAGTAATAAATGGTGCTATTGGCTCGCCTGCATTACTTGGTGAAATAAGCTTTAATGTTCTCAACCGCTTCTCTAGGCACTTTTCCTTGGTTAAGCTTAGTCAGCGTAAATATAATT
>NW_024000303.1:0-7347 GCF_014805625.2 Glossina fuscipes
AGTTTAAAAATTCTCTTTTTTGTCAATTTCACGTATAAATGTCGGAGACGATGAAATACATTTACTTATTTATGTATTTTTAATTAGGGAAAAATTTTGAATCGATTCATTGAAAAATTTTTTATATATATTTATACCATAAACCATTTGTGGTGTACAATGTCTGAGCGGATGTATGCAACAAACAGAAGGAATCGAAGTAGATCAGCCTTTTGCTATATCGATCGATTCAGAAAGTGACTCGAAGTTTGTCTGTCCGTCTGTCCATCTTGATTTCTTATACTCGACCTACAAGGCGCAATTCTTGATAGGTTTTCATTAAATTTGCTGCGTTCGCGTGTTTCGATTCAAGGATGAACGCTATATTTTGAAAAGTTGTCATATGAATAACTCTAGGGAGGAGGCCGTGGCCTATCTTATTAAAATATTTTCGCTTCTTAAATGATGAACATAACGAAGATCGATCTTAAGAATTTTTAATTTTGCATTTGCATCATGATTAAATAGCGAATAAGAGAAATTTCTCCATTTTGAATAATTTGCGTAAAATTTGTTTTCAGGAGCATATGACTAAGTAAATAACCTTTAAAATGTGTTTCCGTTTTATTATTTGAAGCAAAACTGCTTAAGTCTAACGTGTACAAAGAATTTTAATTAAAAGCAACACAATAGTATTACAGACTGAATTTTGTCGAAAAATTTTGATTATTTCAATTTTTTTTATATGGGAAGTGGCAGAAAATGTGACCCGGTCGGAACCATTTTCATTGACGTTCGTTCATATCAGTGCATTAAACTTTATAAAAATTTCTCGTAAGCTGCGACTAGTAGCTTAAAGGCAGACATTAGACGGACAGACTGGCTTAGACAAAAAGGGGCCTATGTCAAGTCGTTACCTGTGTTACTATCGTTTGCACAAACTTAACGCTGTGCCAGAAGGGATTTTAGCTTATAAACAGGCTATGCCTTAGCATACATCTAATATGATAACGGCTTACCACAAGTACAGAAAAATTTTGTCGCGCCTTACTTCTAAGTGACAAGCACGTATCATTTGTTTTTCTTATTCTTAACTTTACATAAACAATGATAATAGTTCCATAAAATTTTTTTTACCACAAAGTTTAATTGTATTAAATTTACTTTTACTTTAACCAAAATTGACCTCTGACTTTCCTTTTTTTATATGCTGCAACTTTCTGTCTAAATTTGCATCTTATTATTTTCCGCAGTGACATTGCCACTGAGAAAAAAAAAAAAATTTTAAAAAATGAAAAGTAAAAAAATAAGAGAGGGGAAGACATTGCTAACGCACCATGACACAGTGAGAGTGCAAAGAAAAGAAACGTGCAGCGAGAAATTGAAACATTGAATGACAGTTCATTTAAAACTTGATAACATTATAGGTAAAACCATGAATGAAATTCTTTATTAAACCTTTTAAGGAAATATAAAGTAAAGCCAGAGCCAATTTTTAATATAATATTGAAATACTCGTTAATAAACTTTTTTCTTTTGGCACTCGTTCGTGAGTGTTTTCTAAAGAAGTATAATTACGTCGACAAATTTTTTTTAAGAGCAGGAGAGTGGTACAGAATCTCTGCAGTATACAATATTAATCAATATTAGTTTATAGATAGCTGTGTCAATGTGGCCATAAACATAAGAGCGACAGCAATTCGGTCTCTCCCTCTTAGAATTTAAATTATATTTGTCTCAAAGTTTGCCTACAATCTTACAATGTTGTTCCAAAAATCATTTTTGTTAAATAAGTCTTCATGAATGTTACCTCCTTCTAAAGAAAATGAAATTTCGTAAAATATTGGCAATAAAGGAACGAAAGGGTTTTTGATGCTTTACCGATCGATTCCATAATATGAAGGCGTATGATGCAGATGGCAGATGACGTAAAGGTTTACAAAATTCAGCGGTGAATTCGATATGTAAGAAAGGATAAGCCAAAAAATACGTAATTCTTTTTCTATTCTGCATAACGTTATTAAGCATAGGTTAGAATTTAACCAAATGAATAAGAGGCTTCGCTTTAAGAAAACTCAATGAAATGTTCGAGGAAAGGAAAAGAAAAGAAGCGTTGGCCTAGTGTTAAATACAAGCTGCTGCGATTAATTTCTTTGTACACAGTTCTTCTAAAAATTATGGATAATGTCTATACTAATGTAAGTTTGCAATCCAGGGGACAGCTTACGGTCCTCTTTATCGAGCTGCCGTACGATACGATCGCATTTTGGGTTGATCACACTCGATTAGTTTCATATTCAGTTGGGGTTCGCGTTCGTTGCATTTGCAATGGAATATTTGTATAACAAAATGATGTAAAGAAGAGGAAGGAAAGTATAGAAATAAACCAACTAAATATGAAATTTTCCTTTTTTAAATTATATACAATTTACAAACCACCCATGGAGATTACTATCTGTTTACTATTATCTGTAGGTAAATGTTACATCAAGATGAGAAAAATGACATGGAAAAATAACATGAAAATCTAGTATAAGATTTCTCATTGGATGCATCCAGAAGAGGTATTGTCAAGAGGTTTTTGTAATTAGTCTGCCAAGATATTTTGAGGAAATGCATTGAACGCAATTTTGATAAATGTGCCAGTCATCATGAATAGTCTTGTTGCTATCGAACCACAGGGCGTTAATAATAACGCGGGGACGTTTAAATTGATACTTTTAAAGTATTTCAATATTAGAGGTACTGACGATTCCCCACAATTGTATGCCGCAAGTCCAAATAGGTTGGACGATATTCTTCTATAAAATGCATTTATTTTTTAGATTAAGTTGACCTTCTGGAGGAATTGGCCAATACAGTCTTCTGGTTTTTAAGTCAAGTTGTTGATTTTATCATGTTAATCTCTGATCAACATATAAGCCAAGACATTTTACACATTTGTGTGTAGGATGTTACTGCCATTCAAAAATAAAGAAGTACAATAGTCTTTATTTTGAGCGATGTTTATTGCGAGATTTATTGCGATGTTCCATTTGTTCAGTCAAATCGAAACTTTGTTGAGATGAATCACAAATAGGATCACTGTCTCATCAGCGCACGCGGCAGTTAAAATGTAGTGAGAATTGCGCAACATATTAGACATAGAACACTTCCCTGGAGCACTCCTCCTTCAATTTTGCATATGCTGGATATTTCATTTATTTTTATACCCATCACCTAAAGATGGAGTGTATCTATTTTGTTAAACCGTTTGCCACGCCTAGAAAGATGCATCAAAGTCCCGACAGGGTATATACTCTTGATCACCATCAAATTCTATATAGATTAAACATATCCGTATGTCCGTCTGTGTTAGTATTCTTCTAACCACAAAAATGAAGCTATCGAATCCAAATTTAGCAGAAACTTTGTAAGTTCTTGCAGGCGGGTTGGTATTGAAAAGACGAAGAGAACGGTCGAAGGGTACGCCTTCGTAAGCTGAAAATGCCTCTGTTTTTTCAAAGAAATTAAAAATCAGACTCGTGCTCATTGCTCATAAATGCAGCAGAACTTTAGAAAAATTGGAAGGAAATGTATGAAAATGAATTTTTTTTAAATATTTCTATAACCCACTGAAACAAGCTTGAAAAACCCCAAAAAGTATATAAATTCTTATCCAGTTTCAAATTCGCGATGCACCTAAACATATCCGTTTGTTCGTCTGTCGTTCTGTCTGCACAACTTTGTAATATCTCTGGTCACGATTATACAGTTAGCGAAAATAAAGATATCACCAGCAAATTTGCGAAAGAATTTGTAAGTGCCTAAACTTTTCCCAGCACACGTGTACAGACAAACGCCTATGCGACAAATACTTTTATTTTGTAAATTGAAAATATTAGCGGCGACCGCTCCATATTGTAGAGTAAGAAAATTTAGTTCCTTTACTTTTTTTGTCTTTTTTCAGGATAACGGTGATGAATATAAAAGAATATAATTTTTTTAGTTGTCCATTTTAATATAGAAATGTCTGTTTCGCAAAGATATAAGTTGGATATATTTAGGCGATGCAACAAATTTTTTAAGTTTGAAAACTAGCCCCTTACGCTAGACAATTTCGAAGGCTCTTTCCACGTTAAGGAGTACACCGTTACCTCTGTGATGGACAAAACAACACGACGACATGGACAACGACATCATGTTCATTTGTGAACCGAAGTTTTTTCTCTAAAATTGGGAGTGGTTTGGCAGATATATTCTCTCAAATATTTTAGAAAAAGTGACTAATAAGCTAATTGGCCTATACGAGCTTTCGTTAGATTTAGCCACCATAATTATTTCCACGCATTTCCATTGACGCAATCTTAACATACTATTAAAAATTAAAGTTTAGAAGTTCGGAGCTTTATGTGGTAGGGATTTAATAGTTATTTCACTTGCGCCATTGCATCCATGGGATTTCTTACCGTTTAACGTAACTGATACGCCAGTCCATGTGACATGGGCTGTCATAAAATTCCGATAGTTCTTCTGCATTTGAAGTCTCACAAAGATTATTGGGCACAAAAGTTTCTTCTAATTTTGGAACGAAATTTTCGGCTTTCTCCATACCATTTCTAAGCCAATTTCCCGACCTGCCCCTTGAAGAACAATTCGCTTGATTGTCGTTTGCGATGTCTGCTGGCCCCCCATAAGTAACGTTCCTCAAACATGCCTGAATTAATATTGCTTAAAAAATTGTTAATTTATTATTATCTCAGCTAGACGTAAGCGCAGATTTTTTATAGCTCTATGCGAATATCTCTTATCTAGAGAGTTCGTACTGTTTTGCTACTATCATCTTACCTTGTTTCTGAGCATATTCCTTATTTCAAGGCTAAAACAAGGTTGCCGTATCATCAGCCCATCAAAATTTCTGAGAGAAAATATAAAACCAACTTGGTGAATAAGATTTGGAATATCTTCTATCGCATTGTCAACGTCACAAGAGTTTTGGAAACCCAATTACGGCGTAAATTGTTATCGCTCCAGTCGACGAAAGCCACAATATCAGTTTGACATTATATTTAGCGGAGAGATTGTGGATAATTTGCAAAATAAATTGGTGAAAAAATTTAAATCTCTGAGGAAAAGTTTGATAAATTGAATTAAGTATATTGCTGTATATTTAAATTGCCTATTTCTTCTTTTCTTAATGGCTAACTCCACACTTACAATTTGGATATTAAATCGGTCTCTCTATACTCTGCCCTAAACACGACGTGTCAAGGAGACTTTTTAAATCTTTTCTAGTAATCCAATACTTTAACTTTTCCTCTTGCCCAGAAATTTTTTCTTTAATTACGTATTCATTTATCTGTTTTCATATTTAAAGGCGGCAACACATCAAAATAGAGAAAATAATTATTGGACATATGATTTTTGGTAATATATTGGAATTCTGCTTTTACAACGATCTTTCACTATATTTTGTTATTAAATTTTTCCTTTGTTTGTATTAAGCTAACAATCGTTATAAATTAAGAATAAACATCGACGCGTTATTTTCGTTTGCTTTTATTATAAAGAAAAATGTGGAGAGCTTAAGTAAACCCGCTACAAAGAACGGAGTAAGCAATAAACTACGAAACAATGTGTTTTCACCAAAAAACATAGAGTTGCCCCATTCGACAATAATTAACGCTAAAACAAAATTATCTATAAATTTCATCTCATAATTAAGCCTTATCGTTTATCTAACTAATCCTAAAAGGACGAGGAAAGTCCGTCAATACGTTAGGCCCTGCATTAGTTTTCTCAATAAGAACGCGAGACCAAAGATGCTTGTTACTCCACCTGCCTTTTGCAAAAGGAAGGCACAGATTTGCAGCGTAAAAATGAGACATGGTAAGTCAATTTGAGAAGTTGGGCAGTAAAGACGGTGAGCGAACGGGGAGTGGCATGCGCAAGCTTGACTTTCAAAAAATCATCGAGGACTGTAGTTGTCTTGCTGCTTGCAATAATGCAGGGCCGGGCAACATTTGTTGATAAGAGCCTTGATGTGGGAAAGTCATATGCAAAGAGTTATGTTGCGGGCAGATTCGACAATACCTTCTTGTCTTCGCATCACACTGAATGCTAAGTCCGGAAACCTGGTACTTATGTGATCTATCCCTTACAACCTTGCGGCAAACCTCGTCACCACATAACATAATATAAGATGAAATCAATGAACACAACACTATTATGAATGTAGACCAGATAGAAATACCATTTGATTCTTCGACGGCTAGAAGGCGAAATTGCTGTGATGATTCCTGAATATCACGCACAAACCTCGGCTAGAAAAAACGGGGGCGGTGTTACCAAGTGACCGATTGTTATGGAGGATAAGTAGTTCCGACTTGACTTGATTTCATTGCCTCATGTTAGTTGACAGACAAAATAAAATAAATTGCGTAACAATGTTGCGCCTGTTGCGTAATTTATAACAATTTTAGAAGCGAAAGTGCAAGGACTAGCGAAATTGAGATAGAAAGGTATTTCGCGGGAATTTCAAAATATCGTTTTATTTGCACATTGAAAATGCTCAAAACTTTTCTTGTCCGCATCACTGACCACTGCACAATGCAATCATTTCTGAAGCCTTCAAGAAGATTTTGCACAAAACCTTATTATCACCTTTTCATTTCTTGTAAAAGCAAACTCTCATGCTTTTATAACACACGTTACAAAGCAAAGCGCAATGTAATTATATCATAGGTTTATATGTGTGTCTCGGTTCGTATCAAACGTCTAGTAAGCATTTGTACGTAACTTAAAGTTTACTTTCTTTACTCATATGAAAAGTTGTTAGATTAGAGTTTTCCTATTTATAATCATGATACTTCGACAGTGCTAAAAGATTTCTCATTCCGGTTGTTGCACATAGAAATACGTAAGAGTGACTCTATATAGTGTATGCATTTTCGATGAATGAAACACTTTGAATTGATTTGATAATGTTTTCTTGCATACCTCCTGTCTTCTGCACATTCTGCTCTGCCATCTTTAGTCTGTTATCAACACCTCTTCTTGAAGTAAAAACCACGAATTTGACGCAATTGTGTTTAAGAACTCGCAAAACAGATTTAAGTCATCCAAAATAGATAGAAAATTGCAGAAAATTTCAAAAAAAAGGTGAAAAAAACAAAAATTGTTGTCCTTTGAAAAATTTCTCACTTAATTTAGATATCGAATTCAAATGTTAACAAAGCCGTCCAAAATTTGCTTACGGAAATTATGCCAGCCAATCCAATAAAAATTAATGAAAATTTTGCAATTGATAATGATTGATATCCGAAATTCTTTCCAAAGCAAAGGTAATTTTCTTAGTGCTTTTCCTTTTTCTTATAGCGAAAGTCAAGT